>NW_027529175.1:143529-145019 GCF_008692635.1 Crocuta crocuta | reverse complement strand
GGGGGGGCGGGGGGGGGGGTGGCTTCTTGGGAGAGGTGGCATCTCAGTGGAGCGAGAGTACAGAGTAAAGAGGTAAAGGAAGGGGGGGAGGGCATTCTGGGCAGGGGGGACCTCAAGTTCAAAGAAACAGAAACTCTCCAGTGACGTTCCAGTCGCGGCTCTGTCACCTGCCCCGGTGACGCCACCTCCTTGTAACTTGTCTCACTCAGTGTTATTACCGTCACATCACTGGTCTTACTGTTGAGCCCTTCCAGCCAGGCGCGCGTCACAAAAGGCTCGTGGACTGACCCGGTGCGGGAAGCATAACCAAGGTGCTGAGCACGGTGTGGGGTGCGGTGGCCAGGTGGGGTCTGGGGAGTGGGGGCCCCCAGGCTGACCAGTGCTTCCTAAGGACCGTCTGGGAATTGGGCCCGGCACGGCCAGGTTTGCAGAGTGTTTCTCCCAAATTTTAAGGGAAGGCCACATTTTATTCTATTATTTGATTTTATTTTTTAAATGTTTATTTTCGAGAGAGAGCGAGTCGGGGAGGGGCAGAGAGAGAGGGAGACACAGAATTCCAAGCAGGCTCCGCGCTCTCAGTGCAGAGCCCGGCATGAGGCTCGAACTCACCAACTGTGAGATCATGACCTGAGCTGAAACAGTTGACGCTTAGCCGACGGAGCCACCCAGGAGCCCCGGGAAGGCCAAATTTTAGAAAACAGATTTGGGAGCAAGGAAAACTGGGCAGGAGGGGCTGCCAGATGTCACCCCTCTCTGCCTTCTCACCAGCCCAGGGTCCTGAGATGCGAATAAGCACCTTGATTTGCAGGTAGCCAAGTCCAGAGGCAGGTGAGAGTACAGCCTGCCCTTCCCCTGGCTTGCTCCTTCCCTCTGTGCTTTTGGGGTGGAAATAATCTTGGGGGGCTGTCTGTTTTGCTCCCTGGAGTATCACCAGGACCTAGACCTGCCCTTGACACACAGCAGGCGCCCTTTACCCATTGATTGAATAAGAGGAACGATCCGAGGGACACGTAAAGATGGAGGTAGATGAGGTATAGAGGACGGATTGCGGGTACCACCGACGGGCTCAGCGACCGTGGCCAGTCCAACGTCACCTCTTGGGACCTCTCTTTGTTCATCCGGAGAGTGGGCGCAACCCAGGTCCTCTGGAAAGCAATCTGACCAAGTGTGCCAGAAACGTGTATGACTCACTGACCCGGTGATTCTATCCCAGCCAAGGAGCTGTCCCTAAATATGGAAAAAAGATCTTTCTGGACAAAGATCTACCAAAATATATTATTGACGATGTTGAAAAAAACTGGAAATAACGGAGAGGTCCAGCAGTAAGGGACTGGCTAAATAAACTATGGAACTTCCACTTGACCACATGTTAGGCAGCCAATGAAAATGAAGTCCGGAGGAGAGGAAAAAGAAACGAGGTTCCAGAGAGAGAACCAACCAGAGAGGTGCCCTTGCTATCGTGGCAAGGCAAAAAAAAAAAAAAAAAAAAA
>NW_027529175.1:134023-143465 GCF_008692635.1 Crocuta crocuta | reverse complement strand
AAAGAAGGGGCCTTTCTTTTAGGGGAAAAAAAAAAAAAAAAAAAAAAAAAAAAAAAAAAAAGCAGGATACCACCGTGTCGTTTTTTTCTTTTATTACACAGTATGATCTCAGCCGTGTTTAAAAAAAGTCCCCAAACAAAAAACTATGGAAGGAAATACATCAAACTTTAACAATGATTGCCTCTGCATGGCGGGGCTGTGGGTGGTGCTTTTTCTTCCTTATTTTGACTTTTCTGCATTTTTCAGGTTTTCGTCAGTGAACGTGTATTGTTGCTCTTAATAGTAAGGACATTAAACACGACAAAGAATTCGATTCTGGGGGTNGTGCTTTTTCTTCCTTATTTTGACTTTTCTGCATTTTTCAGGTTTTCGTCAGTGAACGTGTATTGTTGCTCTTAATAGTAAGGACGTTAAACACGACAAAGAATTCGATTCTGGGGGTGAGAGCTGGTGCTGTCTGAGATCTATCTGCCCGGGTCTCTTAGCGAGAAGGTCAAACTTGCCTCCTGGGCAGCGGGGAAGTTTCTGGGCTTGGAACTGGCGATCCAGGTGTCAGAACCGGGGCTGCCCGTGTGACCCTGGGCGACTCTCTCTGCGCCTTGGCCCCTCAGTGGTGTTACCTGTCGAATGGGGCCTGGTGCCCTGTTCCACAGGGTGTAGCAAGAACAGGGCAAGAGCGAGGCCCTGGAAGGCCTCCGGGAATTCCGATCGAATGAGCAGAAATCACCAGTTAATGATCAATTGCCCGGAAGGCCAGTTGGCCTTCAGGCACCTCAGAAAGATATTGGCCTTCTTGCCAGGAAGCCCCGGGAATATTTTCAGGCCCCAGAGGTACAGATGTTCCTGACTCACTTTGGAAAGTGGAGCTGGGGTGATTTCCAGAAATTTATCACCAGGCGGAGGAGGAGCACAGCTGGGGTTAGAGTCCTGGGTTCTGGTCCCAGCTCTTCCCCTGCAGCTGTGTGACCTTGGCCGAGTCACTCAATCTTCCTGGCCTCGGCTTCCCTTAGGCCGCGGGCTCTGGACACAGAGATCTCTTTGTTTGTTTGTTTGTTTTTAATGTCTATTTATTTTTGAGAGAAAGAGACAGAGCGTGAGCAGGGGAGGGGCAGAGAGAGAGGGGGGCACAGAATCCAAAGCAGGCTCCAGGCTCCAAGCTGTCAGCACGGAGCCCAACGCGGGGGTCGAACTCACGTGCCGTGAGATCATGACCTAAGCTGAAGTCAGATACTTAACCAGTTGAGCCACCCAGGTGCCGCTGACACAGAAGTCATTAAAATTGCTAAACCCTCGCTGTTGAATCCAGGCCTTAGGGGCAAGGGACCCTGGAGTCGGAGAGGCAGCCCTTTACAGCTTGGTCCCCAGAACCTCGCATGGGTGGTTCTAGTCATTTCTAGTCATTCCCAGGAGAGTGGGGGTTGGAAGGACATTTCCCAGCTGGTCTCTGGAAGCTCCCTCTGCCGTGGTGGGATTGTCCTGAGTGTCCCTCAGCACCCTCTGGTGCATTGGAGTCCCTAGAGGGTCTGGCCCTGGGGGGAAAGGCGAGGCTGCTTCGGGGCAGCAGTGTGTACGTGAGAAAGAACGCACACGCACATGCGAGTGGTGATACTCCCAGCCTGGGCGAGCCCGTCACCCTTTCCTGGTGCGACACGGAACCTCAGTCCTGGACATCCCGAGCCTTCTGCTCTGACACATAGTAGATGTGTCCCCCCCAACCCTGTCACGTCCTCGTAAGATTGCAGATCAAGAACCTCAGACCTAACTGTGATCTAATTTGCTGTATGGTTAACGTGCGTCTGGGGCTATCCCTCGGCCAGGCTCTCCACCGCCACCACAGTGGATCTTCAGAGCCCTTCTGTGGGACAGGTCCTGACGCTCTTCAGCACTCCCATGTAGGGGATCGGAGGCTCAGAGAGGTTAACACTGTCGCCCAAGGTCACGCAGTTGGCCAGGGTGCAGGTTCGGGTTTTGAGCCCAGGCCGGCTGGCTTGGGTCCATGCTCGCGACCATTATGCTTTGAGATCATTTTGCCTCTTCCAGCTGCTGCTTTGCCAAAGGAGAAGCTCGGCACAGGTCAGTGGCTTCCCAAGGTCGCGCAGCAAATCAGTGCAGAGCCCAGACCTGCTTCAGGCCCCTGGATTTGGGGAAAGAGCTCTTTGCCCGTGAATGCGAGTGGGTCTGTCATCCCTGGCGTCTGGGCCAGGGGATAATTGGCTGATTGGACCCAAAAAACTCTTCATTCATTGGTTCATCCATCTACTGAGATCCTTCTTGGTGCCAAGTCCCTTTGCCTGGCCCTGGGGGATAGAGATGAGCAAGGCGCATCTGCTGCTTCGAACTCAGGGGCTTCCAGGAGGAGGTGACAGCTGAGATCTGGTCAGAGGGAGGAGGGAAGAAAGCATGTTCTGCGTCTGATGCATTTGCGGGGAGACCCAGTGGTTTCTGGGAGGTTGGCAAAGGGGAAGGAGAGGAGGCCGCTAGGGTCTGACGCTACCGGAGCCAGTGGGTGGGTGAGGGGCGAGGCAGACGAGGAGTCCACAGGGGGTCGGCCACTGACTGCAAGTCCATGCTGGGAGTCTGAGGCCCACCCCCTGGGATAGAGAGCAGGGAGGGGAGATCCCGCTTAGGAAAGGATGTGGTTCCTGACTTCCTGGGTCACAACTGGAAGGGGAAGTGGGGGTTGGGCTGGGTGGGGCTGAGGTCACAAGGCAGGAGGAGCCACCGCCCCAGCGGCACCCCAGCAGTGGCGCCCCAGCCGTGGCCTAGGGGGCAGCTCTGCAGGTGCTTATCTCTCAGAGGCGCGAAGGGGGAGAGGGAAGTGGACCTAACCCTCGGGGCTTCTCTGACCACAGCTCCCAGCTGTCTTCTTCACTCATGTCCTCACTGGCCTTGTGGTTTCTCCGAGTATCCAGTTCATTCTGACCACAGGGCCTTTGCACCTGCTCTTCCCACTGCCTGATAATGGCTTGCTTGTTTTAATCATTTACCTCTTCAAATGTCACCTCCTCGGAGAAGTCTCCCGACACCTCCCCCCTCCACGTCCATCTCATCTTTCCTGCCCCCACACCACTTGATCATTCTTTATTGCCCTATTGCCACGTGCCACTTCATGCCTGTTTGCTCCCTTATTCATTCTCTGGTTCCCGTCTCGGGAGACAAGCTCCAGAAAGACAGGGGCTTGGTCCATCTTCTTCATCACTGAATCCCCAGCTCCAAGCACAGCGCCCGGCATGCAGTGGGCCCTCCACAAGACGGCACGGGGCACTCACTATGTGCCGGGCACCGCCCTGTGGGCAGGAACTTATTGAATGCTGAAAACCTTGTGGGGAGGCAGGGGCCAGTCCTAGGTTGGTGGGGCCTGAAGCTGAATAATCTTGGGACATTTAAGGAAAACATAGATGATCAGGAAGATAAAGCAGGGATTTTCTATGTGTGTTGGAAGTAATGTGCGTGTGAGCAGTGCTGGGGCTTAGCATTAAACGACTCTGCCTGGTGTGGATGCTATAAAGCCTTTATATCTGTTGAATACGTGAATTTCTGGTTAGCTTTCAACAAATGCTTTACCTTCTCTGGGCCTTAGTTTCCTCATTTGGAGCCAAAGGATGCACCCGGAATGGGCAGGAGGGAGGCCCATTTCAAGAGGCTCAATGCCCCTCCACTCACCTGTCAGGGGTTTTGGGTGAGTGGAAGGATTCTGGAATCATTCATTCATTCATCCACTCATTCATTCATTCTTGAGGCATCTGAAGCACTACCATGTGCCACGCCCCTGAGGACAGAGCAGTAAAAACAAAGTCCCGATTGGCAGCAAACACAGGTGACAACGGAAGATGGCAACCGAATGTTGAGCTGCAGTGGGTCCGGAGGCGGGAGAGCCGATGGAGAAAAATAAAGCAGGGAGAGAATGGGGAGTTTGGGAGGCCTCCCCGAATCGGTGACCTTTGAGCTGAAAGCTGAGGGGTGTGAAAGCGAGCTTGGCAGACGTGCAGGGAAAAGAAACCTGAGGCAGAAGGAACAGCATCAGCAATGGCTCTGAGGAAGTAAGCGCTGGCTGAGTTTGGGGACCAGCTAGATGCCGTGAGTGAGGGGAGAGTGGAGGGTAGCAGGTCAGGGGCAGATCACGTAGGGCCTGTGGGTCACTGTCAGGACTTGGGGGAGACGGGAGCCACTGGGGGGCTTTGAGCAGAGGTGTTCCTGCCCCACGGGCTCACCCTGCTTGAGGGCAGAAGGAGGGAGACCAGTCAGGAGGCTACTGCAGGCGTCCGGGCAAAAGATCATGGTGGCCTGCATGAGGGTGGTGTGTGGAGGTATGAGAAGCAGTTGGAGTCTGGATTGTTTTAACATCAACCCAACATGATTTGCAGCGGGCTGTGTTCCAGGTATAACAAACCCCAAAACTGGGCAGCTTCAGACAATCAGAATCATTTGATTATTTGTTGTGGTATCTGCTGCTCAGGGACTTGGGATGGATTTGGCTTGGTGGTCTGGCTTGGGGTCTGCCGTGCGGTTGCTGCTGGCAGCTGGAGCTGGAAGAGCAGAGGTGGGGGCCAGTGTGAGCTGGCTGGGCGCCTTTCTCCCCCTCCGGGACCACCAGCGCCTCTCCGTTTGGTCTGGGGGGGCTCATTGCGCTTCCTCACAAGCATGGCGGCCCAGAGCTCCAGCAGTGAGTGTCCCAAGAGAACAAAGCAGAAGCTACATTGCATTTTCCGACCTAGCTCGGAAGCCACAGAGCATTGCTTTTGCAAATCCAGACCTATCCAGATTCAAGAAGAGGAACAGAGGAGGGGCTCCGTGAACGTGACCTTCGCCTGCCCACTCCTCGCCAGCCATCTTTGACCCACTCGGTGCAGCCTGCAAGAGGCTCTCTTCCACAGGGAGGATGGAAACAGGCACCGAGCGGCTAAGCCTTGTGGCTTGTCAACCATGCGCCACCTACCTGGGCCTGGGCTGCCCTCCTTGTGTGTGCCTGTGTGCATGCGTGTGTTCACGTGCGCTCGTGTGTCCACGTGCACTCGTGTGTCCACACCCATGTGCTGAGTGCCTGTGAGCACATCCCTCTCTCAACCAAGCCTCCAGCCAGCTGCTCCAGGAGGAAACCCTGCCTTGCCCGGCGTAGCCAGAAGGTCATCTGGTCCTGAGAATTCCTCTCCAATCCAGTTATCAGGATGGCCCCCCCTTGACTTTTCTCGGCCATGCCTGTCATGGTCTCCTCCATCCTGCTTGGGTCTCTGGGTCCCGCCATCCTCCTCGGGCCCCTCTCCAGAGCCATGTGGGCAGAGCAGACAAAACTCCGTCTTCATGAGGGTGGCCGGGGGGAGATGAAATACTCGCGGGAAATATCACAGGCAGCGATGCTATGGGGAAAAGCCAAGCCACCTAGGAGCCAGGAGACGAAGCCTATTTCGAGGCCTCTGGTGACCAGCCCCCTCCCCACTGCCGCCTCCCAGAGGTCTCCCCTTGAGGCTATTCCTCAGCAGCCCAGGTGGGGCCAGGCTCTGGGGGAGGGTGCTGATGGCCTGTGTTTCCATGTCACCAGGTGAGGACAGCAGGGGAAGACAGGTGGACACACTCGTGCTCTCATCACAATGGCAGAATGGGGGGGGGGGGCATAAAGTGTTTCAGGTCCTTGTGAGCGCATCCTCGGCCCCCACGTGCCCCGGGGGGCACGCACATTGTCCTCGGACATGGGTCCCAGATTCCGAAGCCACTCGAACACCGGACTCTGGCCCGCGTGTAAATCCACAGCCCGAGTCTGGTGCTGTTCTCTTTCGTGCACATTCTCTGGAGCGCACTCGGTGCGAACGCCCATGTTCTCTCGGCTCCACCCAGCACGTGGTGAGAGCGGGCGCTCACTGAGCACTTACGCTTCCCGAATTCTGTCTTGATCTTCCCAACAGCCCTATGAGGCAGGGACAATCATGATCGCATTTTACTGATGGGGACACAGAGGTGCTAAGGGGGTAGTTACCTCGCCCTAAATCTGCGAGTGACAGCGGAAAGCTGGCACCTGAAGCTGGGCCGTCTCTGCCTCTGGGGTCTGGTGTGTGCGGCTCTCCATACAGACCCCCAGGAAGGTGTTGGGGACACCTGTTTTCAGTGTCTCCTGCTCATCAGGAGGCCCTGTGCCCCAGGGGTGCACAGCAGCTCAGAGTTTACCAAGCCCTCTCCCATCCTGAAAGGGGAGTAGGGGGTGTTAATTACCCTAGGTGTAGGGAAGAGGAAAAAGAGGAAGGACCGATGGTTTTGTTCAAGGTCACGCAGGGGCTGACGGCAGATCCAGCACTCGACCCCACATCCCTGGTCTCTCGACCTTGCCCTGCCTTCCAGGAGTGTGCAGCTGCTGGTCACTGCCAGGCGCACTGTCCCCTGCTGCACAGACTCAGGAATTTTCTGGAGAGCTGTGAGCAAGGGGAGGGGTGAGTGGGCACTGGTGCCTCCCAGGCACTGGACAGGACGGGAGCCTTCCTGAGGAGGCAGAATGTCCAGCCTGGTTTTGGGGGCGAGGGTTATAGGGGCGGGAGGGGTCTGAGGGGCCAGATGTCCTGGGTTCTGAAGCCACTCTTAGGACTGGGCCCCTGCAGGGGAGGAGGGGCTGAGTCTCATACGTGCCTGTCTGATGGGGGCAGCCAGAGGACATGCCTTCCCAGCCAGAGGACGGGCACTCTAGAATCTGGACCATCCCCCCGCGTCCCAGAGGCAGAGCAGTGTCAAGGCCAGGGACGAGGGGAAGTAAGCAGGGTACCTGTCTGGGGTGAGGAGTGTCGGCCCAGGAAGTGTGGCTCTCAGCCCATCCTTGCTCTCTTCGTCCTCTGTAGGAGGCTGTGCCGGGCCAGGCATTGTTCGCGGGTTTAAAAATAAAAAGGCATCTTGGCCAGGGCCCTGCTGGCAGAGAGGAGGAGGGGGTGGCCCTGCCGCAGGCCTAAAGGGCATCTGGCTAGAAAAAGAGGCCTCACCCAGCTCCACCACCAGCATAGCTGGGAGTGGGGGGGGGGGTCCCCCAGAGAATCGCCAGCACCTCAGCTTCTGCCCTGAGAGATACAGGCAGAGGGGATGTGGGTGCTGGATGCCCCGTCCTCACTCTCGCTTCTCCAGGCTGCTCGTCACCCTCACCAGAAGCTTCCAACAACCTCGGGCCACTAGGGAGGCATAAGTCTCCCCCCACAGCACCCTCTTTCCCCCGCCAGCCAATAATACTGACAATAATAGCTGTGTCCCAACAGCCCTGGTGGGGAAGGTACTGTTATTATGGAACTGTTATTATTACCATTAGGCAAATGGGAAAATGAAGGCTCAGAGAGGTTTAGTAACATCCCCAGGGCCACAGAGCTGGCCAGTGGAGGGCCCAGGGCTCAGACCCAGGGGTGCCCTGCTGCCCCCTCGCCACTCCAGTGCTCCACCTCCTCCCAGGCTCCGGTCCCAGGCCCTCGCCCTGGCCAGCATTGCCACATAGCAGTCTACTTCTCCTAGGTGGTCAGGGAGGGGAGCAAGCAATGGATAAGGAGCTGGAATGTGCCAAGGCCCTGGGGCGGGGGTGGGTTGGTGCTTACTGTATTCAATTCTTTCTTTTTAAATGTTTATTTATTTACTTTTGAGAGAGAGAGAGTGGGAGGGAGAGAGAGAGAACACGAGCTTCTGCAAGCAGGGAAGGGGCACAGAGAGGGAGAGAGAGAATCCCAAGTAGGCTCCACGCTCAGCGCAGAGCCCAACATGGCGCTTGAACTCACCACGAGACCATGACCTGAGCCGAAATCAAGAGTCATATGATGCTCGACCGACTGAGCCCCTCAGATGCCCAAACCATTTGCAACTCTTACATAGGGCGATTGTCTCCATTTTGTAGATGAAGACACTGAGGCCCAGAGAGGCAGTCACTGTTGAGATGGGATTTGAACCAGGATCAGCCTCAGCCCAAAACACTCTTCCTCACCCTCCGTGCCTGAAGGGTTAATGGGAATCTCCAACACAGAGCGCCACCTCCCCCCACCCCAACAGGGTTCAGGTATAACCCAAGAAGCACTGAGGGTGTAGTTAGCTGGAGGGAAAGAGTGTGATGGGGGGGCATGGTTGCTAGGGAAACAGCTCCCCCACTCCAGGAGAGATGAGTGAGAGCAGGCCAGCAGTGTAGGGAGCCCTGGCGGGGGGGGGGGGGGGGGGGCTCTAGCGTAGGATGCCCCCGCCTGAGATGCGACAGGCAGGGCCCTGCCCTTCCCCGGTGGTGGCTCATGGCTGCCAGCCTCCCCGTTCCAGACGAGATCCGGTGATCCCCCATCCGCCCCCGAGGCCTCTGCCGAGGTTGGCACATTGGTGCTGGCACCGGAAAGCGACATTCCAGAGGCCCCCCCCCCCACAACTCCCTGCCAACCTTGGATTCTTGGCAGAGCAGGGGTGAGGGTTGCGGTTGGGGAGGATTGTGGGACGGGCCAGAGTCAGAACACCTGTCCCCAGGATGTGGGAGGAAGCAGGCCAGAGACAGGGCAGTCCCCTCCCCATCGCCCAGGGTCGGGGTTCTCTGGCCCACACTGCCCACACCGCCCACACTGCAGGGCTGAGGGCGGGGTCTCAGACGCAGTGTTTGGTGTTCGTGAAAAGACGCATCCCCTTCAGGTGGCCAAGTTCCTTCTATAAAAGCTTTTCCAGGCAGGGTTCCCATTTGCTGTGTGACCTTGGGCAGACACAGACTCTCTCTGGGCCTCAGGGACTCATCAGAGGGCCAAAGCAGGTAAACCTTGAAGGTGCCCTCCAGCAATCAGTGTTTAGTATCCCAAGGTACTGTGACTTTAGTCTCCTCCCCCCGCTCTCTGCTGACCCCTCGACACACAGCAGCCAACAAATCCTCTTAAATCTGAGTCAGACAGTGGCTCCCCTGCTCAACGCGGGGGGATTGGGGGGGAACCTCCTCTCCCTCAGGGAATGCTAGATACCCTGACTTCTTCCCCACCCGGCCGCTGCTGTCTCCCGACCCCTGTGCCTGCCCCTCCCTGTCCCGGGAGTGGACCCCCGGCCTCCAGACTGCCTCCCAACCGCCTAAGTGCCTTCTCTGCTTGGAGTCTGCCCTTACCCTCTTCTGGCCCAGAGGGCTCAGCCCCACCCAGCTCTTCGAATAGTTCTTTCTGCTCATCCAAGACTCAGCTCAAATGTCACCTCTCCGAGGCCTCCCCTGACCCTGTCTCTAAATCGGGGCCACTGGCCCCACCGAGGCTTCGCCATCGGGTCCTCTCTGATTTATTTCCTTCAGGATGAAAATGACCTTGGTCGTTCACTGTTCACTTGCTGATTGCCCTCCTTCCTCGATACTGCCCACTCCCAGGAAGCCGGGTCACTCCTTCCGGGGTGCTGGGCCCAGCGTGCAGCCAGCGCTCGGTGAGGCCAACGACCAGGAGGCGTCGTGTATTTTCCAACACGCCCAGGCCCCTGATGCTTAGACATGTGCTCTGTGCCCGGA
>NW_027529175.1:123733-133891 GCF_008692635.1 Crocuta crocuta | reverse complement strand
GTGCTAGAAGTTCCTGCAGACTCAGCTCTGAGCCCAGCAGCCTCGAGGGGCAGGACAGGCAGGGAGGGAAGCCCCGGGGCCCCTAATCCCCTGGCACCCCATTCCCCAAGAGCAGGAGGGGAGCCCTGGACCTGGAAAGCCCCGGGGCCGGCTGGCGGGGCAGGCAGTTCCGGGGTGACCTCATCGCCTTGAAAGGAGGGCAGCAGGGCCAGGAAGCAGAAGACGCATCAGATGCGCTAAATTTAGAGCGTTTGATTCAGCTCAGGCGGGACAATATTCCTGGAGTCCCCATTGTGTGTGAGGGGCCAGAGGGCAGCCTGGCGGTTGAATGGCTGGGTCTGAGCCATGCCAAGCTGTCTGGGCATGCGGAGGTGGGGGGTGGGGCGACCTCCTCCGTGCTGGGGGAGAAGCCAGGCCAAGGGTCCTCGGGGCGGAGCCAGGTGGGGTGCAAGTTCGGGAGCCACTGCCCTTGGGACTGAAGCCCAACGTGGGAAGGGGAGACGCCTTAGAGATGAGGACGGGGGGCTGTGGGTGACAACTGGTCAGCTGTGGGACCCTCACTACCGAGGGTCTCACTAACGGACAGCCATTAGTCCCCCCCACCCCTTCCCTCCGCCCTATTCTACCCTTGTACAGTCCGGGAGCCTGCGGCTCAGCCCCGGGCACCGAGCTGCCCGAGGCCACATGGTGTTCTGACTCGAAGCCTGGGTCCGCAGCAGTCAGCCGAGCACCAGTCCACGCCCTCCCCTCAGGACAGGTGCTGTGGGCCCTCATCCTGGCTCCCCGCAAGGCCAGGCAGCTGCAGGGGGACACGGGAGGAGGGTGGCTCCGCACGCGCAGGCTCCAGAACCGTTCCCATGGCAACCCAGGGTCCAAGCCTGCCCAGCTCCAGAGGAGAGACCAAAGCTGAGGATTTCCCTGGGTGAGTGTGAGCAGGGGCTGGAGCTGGCTTCTGCCCCTTGCCGGCCAGCGCCTGGGACTGGCCCAGCGGGCCCCGCCTGGCCACCTGGGCTCTGCACACGGGCTAGGTCGGTGCTCCCTAACGGTGTCCTGTTTCCGCACCCACACTTCATGCCCACGCTGCGGCCAGGCAGCCAAAGGAGGGTGGGGATTGTCCTCAACGCAGGGCCACCCCAGAGGGAGAAAGAGCCTTCCCCCCACCTTGCACGCTGCGAGTCATTCCTACAAGTCCCACCGAAGCCCAGGGAACTCCCTGGGGCACCTGCCTCGGAAATGGGGGACGGGACCAGAAGTTCCAACGGACCTGATCTTCCCACTGACGTGTACCAGGCACGGGGAGAAGACCGTGCCCTCTTTCCTCTCCCCAGCTCAGGGATGGCCTTGGCAATGAAGCCCAGGCCCCCTCCCCCCGTGCAGTTCCAGGTGAGTAACTGGAGGGTCTGAGCCAGGATGAGACACCTTACGTGGGGCAGTTTTCCCCATCCTCCTGGGCCCCGCCCACGACTGACCCAGGCACCAGACCCCCTCTCCCGGGAGCCACTGCCCTGCCCCGGGCGGTGGCCCAAGGCTGCTCACGGCTCCTCTTGATTTCACATCATGACTCATGTTATCATGTTCTCAGGAGCTGAGTAACCACCTGAGTTATTTATACCCTGGCTTAGCAGGCTTCCTTCCCTCCTCCCAGAGCTCAGGCAGGGAGGACTGGGAGGGGGTGGGGAGGAATCTGGGAGGGGGGATGTGGACTGGGAGAAGGCAGCTGAGCACCCCCCATATCACCTCCCCTGGGGTACCACCCCCGTAAAGCACCCAAAAATAACCGTGACTACCCCAGCACAACAGGATGGGCCTGGATCTATGGCATCGATATATAGGTATTATGATGGTTTGGGGAGGGGGGAATTCCTTTCCCGAGCGAGTCACCCGTCTGGAAAAATAAAGAAGGAAAAAGCTGAAATTTTTTCCTTCCATCAAAACAGGAAGGAGCTGGGGGAGGCGGGGGGTGGATGGGGAGATGACGGGTGGAGGCTGAGATACATCCTCCGCCCCGTGGTGGTCTTCAGGGAGGGGAAGCCCGGGGCGCCTGGCCCGCTGGCTGGCCCTGGGTGTCCCCATGGGGGCATCCCTGGCGGCCCAGGGGGCGTTTTCATCTCCTCGCTCCCGGGCCCCTGTGCGTTCACGGATACACACAGATGCGCACGTGCACACAGCCCCGGGTCCCTCTCCTCCCCTCGCCCCCTCACACACACATTACACAGACACACTCGCTCACCCCCATATGCCTTCCCCAGATCCCACAGCAGAAAAGGTCTCCCTCTGGATGGATACGACTTGGGAGGTCTGCCTGCCTGACTAATTCATTCTTCCCTCCCCTTGAGCACTGTTCTGCGAGTCCTAAAAGTTAAGTTCCCGTCTGCCTTTGCTCCAACGACGACCAGCAGGATGACCTTAGGGAGGTCACCTCTCTCTGAGCCTCAGTTTCTCATCTGTAACTAAGGGTATGGTTCGCTTGTTGCTTCCCTCTGGGGCCAACGATGGAAACGGCCTTGTCCAAGCGACGGGAATTGGAACGAGAGCTCGCGTTTACTGAGAGCCCTCTATTTGCCACGCATCGACAGCGCATCACTCGATGAACCCCATCACCAAATGTGCTGTCTAGAGCCCAGAGGACATGGTTGCACAGCTAGGGCGTGGTAGAGGTTGGTTTTGAACTCTGGGCTCCTCCGCGGTGCTTCTATCCAAGAAAGAATGAAGGAGATGCTGTCAGAGTCTCAAGAAAGAGGAGGAGGAGGAAGAGAGAGATCTAGCTTCCCTGGCTCGTGCTCCCACCTGAGACCACCGATGACAGGTCCATGTCCTCAGCAGGGACGTGCCCCGGCGGCCAGGGGCGCATCTGTGCCCAGGGAGTATTATGCTCACTGTTATGGTAGTTACTCTGAAGATGATTAGTCACCCCCACGGGGCTGCTCTGTTTGCTTATTGACTTATGTAAGCACCACCCGAGGGTGTTTGTACAGTTGTCTCGGTCTTTCTGTCTGTCTTCCACCTGCCTGCCTCAGCCTGCATGCCCCTCAAGGGTAGGGGGCTCCAGAGAGGTGAGCTGGCAACGTAACGCCCAATGCTTTGTGAGGACAAGTCCGGGGTACCATGCGGGGCACGTCTGCGCATTCTCCCCACGCTCAGTTTGCGCTGGGACCCTATTCTACAGATGAGAACACTGGGGTCCCCATGCTCAACATGGGACAGGCCCAGGGCGGCTACTCCAGGGGCTGCAGCTCTGAAGCCCATGGCACTGGTGCAAATCTGGCTTGGCTAACCCCTGCTCATGTGAGCTCGGGAAGTCATAGGACCTCCCCAGGACTCAGTTTTCCTGTCTTTAAAATGGGGATAATACACTTTGTTCTCCCTACATTGTTGGTGGCTCGAGGGAGTTGAGGTATTAGTTTGAGCCACATGAAGTCACACTGCTTGCCCATTTTTGACCTACTCCTTACTTTTTTTAAAGTTTATTTTTTTATTGTGAGAGAAAGAGCAAGCAGGGGAGGGGCAGAGAGGGAAGAAAGGATCCCAAGCAGGCTCCACACTGTCAGTGCAGAGCCTCATGTGGGGCTTGATCTTGTGAACCGTGAGATCACATGACCTGAGCTGAAATCAAGAGTCGGACGCTTAACTGACTGAGCCACCGAGGCGCCCCTAGACCTACCCTTTAGATCAGTGCCTCTCAAACTACTGTGCATATGGGTCACCGTGAGTCTTCTTAAAATGCAGGTTCCCACCCAGCAGGTCTGCGGTAGGTCTGGCACGGTGCACTTCGGACAAGCCTCCAAGGTAGCAGTGGTGTGGATCTAGACCACGATGGAAAGGTAGTGGCTGTGTTGTGTGCTGAGCATTGTGCTGTGTCAGGCACAGGAGGGTGCCATTCTCACATCTGGTCCTCACAGCCACCATGCAAGGCAAATGTAGTGATCCCAGTTCACAGCTGAAGAAACTGAGGCTCAGAGAGGTCAATGTCCTGCCCAAGGACACGCAGCCAGCAACTGGCACAGCAGGGTCTCACAGCACAGGCTCACCGTCCCTGACCTTGAGAACCTCGCGGTCCTCGGGGGGACCTAAGATACATCCAGGACATGTAAGCATCCTCAAGCGGCCTCTAGGCAGTGGTGAGAAGGGGTGACCTGCTACTTCTGGGCACTCGCTGCAGGGAAAACCTCCAGTGGGCAGGCAGGACGGGTAAGGGAGTGAGTGAGAAGGGCACCTGGGTGGCTCAATTGGTTAAGCATCCGACTCTTGATCTCAGCTCAGGTCACGATCTCGAAGTTTGTGTGTTCGAGCCCTCCANTCTAAAAAAAAAAAAAAAAAAAAAAAAAAAAAAAAAAAAAAAGGAAAGCAGGTGAGATGTGGTTGGAGAGGGAAGGGCACACGGGGAAGGGGATCCTCACAAGTGAAGGTGTGGTCTGGGGTAAAAATCAGCCACCACTATTCCTTGTGAACCCCGGTCTCACTCAGACCTTCTCTCATACCCACCTGCTTCCCTTCCTCTCCCGCTGAACACACTTCCACAGTCACTGCCCTGGTGTCCTTCTTCCGCTCCCCCAGCCCCCAAGCAGAAGGCGGCCAGGAGTCCCTGGAGATGGCAGAATGGTCACTCATTTCTGTCCCTGACTCACTGTGTGACCTTGGGCAGGTCACATGATGTCTCTGAACCGCAGATGTCCCCTCTGAACACTCTGGGCCAAAATCTGTAGGTGAGTGAGGGCAGGACCCAGATGAACTGTGCAGCCATGTTTCACGTCTGCCCCGCCTGGCCGACAGGCGTACATGTCCGGAGAGCGATGCTGGCGCCAGGCTGTCCAGGTTCAAACTCCACCTCTCCCTTCACTCACCCCTGACCTTGCAAAGCTGCTCCGGACCTTGGTTTCCCCATCTGTAGATTGGGGGTGATACAGCTTCTCTCTCACAGGCACGTTGTGAGGCTTAACTGGTTGAATATACCCTAAACACCTGGGCTCGCCTTCTCTTGGGCATAATGAGGACATATCTGTGACTCTTACACTGTGATTAGCTTCCTATCCTTTGGACGGGCCCATCGTGTTTCCTGCAGTTACAAATATCTTCCTCGGGAAAGCTGGCGGGGGTCTGGGTGCCGCTTTATCCCCAAGAGGGGCAGCCTGCTACCTGCCTGCCCCTCTCCCCTCTGCCCTACCCCAGTCAAATCTTCAGAACACAGCAGCAGGGACATCCCGGTTTGGAAAGGGCTGGCGAACCCAGATCTGGTACACATCCTTCCATCTGTGGGTCCTCGGGGCCCTCCGCCTCCAGCCCTGCACGGCCTCCTCCATGCAGCTCACTTCATTTGTTCCCTTTTCCGCACGGAGAGTGACTTGAAACTGACACGAAACACTCGGCGGGTCCGTCCAGGCCACACGGGGAGGCATCGCGTAACAGGGAGATGGCTGAAGTGTGGGCCTCGGCATCACAGCTCTGGATTCAAACCCTGGCACGGTTGCTTCCTTGCTGTGTGATGCCAGGGAGGCTGCTCTCCCTCTCTGAGCCTCAGTGCCCTAGGAGATAAGAGCCCCAGCCCTCCAGGCAGTGGCTCTGCTCCGTTGCTGAAACTTGCTCTGATTTCCTCACTGCAGTTAGCTCAGGCGGGGTGCCTGGCCCCAGGCAGATGCTCTGTAAGTGAGGTTCACGGTTACAGAGGCCCAGCACGCGGGCAGCAAAGGGTGCAGTAAGGAGGAACCTTCCCTGGGGGACAGCGACCAGAACCAGAACCCGGGTGGGGGCATGTCCCAGCCCATGGCGGGGGAGGGATGGCTTTGCCCCATTTCTAGCTGGCTCCCAGGACAGGTAGATCCGAGCAGCCCGTCCAAACATCCTCTTCCTCGTCTGGAGACTAGAGGAGCTAAAAATGCATCACTCCGCCCCAGGAAAACAAACACTGAGCTTCCCTTGCCTTTGTATACAGGACACGAGGCCCAAGGCTGCAGAGGCAGTGTGGTGGGGGACCCTCCGGCCTGCCCTCTGCCTGGCGGTCTGTCTGTCCGTCTGCCTGCCTTCCTGGGTCTCTCTTGCCTCCCTGGCACAGCCATGGTGGCCAGGGGCTCAGCAGAAGTGGCGGGGCTCTATGTGAGGACCTCCTCCCCTCCAGGTGACGGGCCTGCCCTGGGCTCCTCCCCAGCCCTGTCTCTGGAGCTCACAGGTGCGCCTGCACCTGCGCATGCACCTGCGGCTTGGCGTATTAACAACGACCGTCCTGGTAACCAACGTGTGTGGCATGCTCGCTCCATGCTTTCAACGCTCAGGAGGTGTTAACTCCATGAGGGAATCACTCTCCTTATCCGCATCTTACAGACGGGGACACCGAGGCTCAGAAAGGTGAAGTAACTTGTTCAAGGTCACAGGCTAGTAAATGGTTAGAGCAGGCTTTGAACCCAGGCCACCGCTGATGGGAAGCCTAGTCCCTTGTCTCCTGCAAGCCTCAGTTTCCTCACTCGTAAAACGAGCACCAACATACCTCCCTTCCTGGGCGAGGGTGAGGGCGAAGCAGGCCAAGGTAGAACAGCGAGGGGGTCTGCAGGAGCTGACTACAGCTCCGCGGTGTGGGGGTAGGTCATGTCCTCTGCCATCATACAGCCTGGGACTGGGGTCTTTGGCCATTTGTGACTTGGCCTTGGACCGTCCCCAGTTTGGAGCCTGACTTGCCCCGCCATCAAGCTGGGAAAGCACACTTGCCTGGCACAGGGCCTCTGGGCTCCCTCGGGAGAGCGGGGATGCCCACTCTGGACTTGAGGGCTCAAGTCTGTCCCCGGGATGGAAGCCAACTCCTTCCTTGGCCCTGGGCCCCCACTCCCCGGGTATGAGATGCTTTCGAGGGAGAAGAGCTTAGATTGCTCTACACACACGGTCTGGAAAGCCCTGGCCTTGGGCAGGCCCCCCAGCACTTAGCTGAGGGCTGTGGCCAGTTGGTTTTCTGCTTGGCTCAGACCTCGCAAGGGGGTTGGGGGGAGTGAGAGTTATGGGGTGTGGCCCCCGGCCCACATGACAGCTCCCAGACCTCTTGGAAAGCCTGCTTCAGGACCCTGGTACCAAAGATGGGCTGGGATCTTCCTAGGTCTATGAGGTGTCCGTGTGCGTTCGGGCTTGGGGGCTCATGTTACAAGCCCCCCTCCCTAATTCTTTCCACCCCTCGGGCAGGGCCTGGCATCTTCATACCAAAAGTCTAGGACTCAGAGAAAGAAAGAGGTGGGAAGTTTTACTCATTGATTCATTCCTTTGGCAGACATTTATTGAGCAACTGCTGTATTGTGGGGGCTGGAATGAGGTTCTTGTTCACCTGGGTCTCAGTCTAGTGCTAGATGGATAAATGGGCAGTGACAATACCACAGGGCACCTGCTGTGGGAACCCAAAGCAAGCACCAAGCCCAGTGGACTTCCTGGAGGAGGTGCTAAGTGGAGTCTCACAGGAGGAAGAGGAGGAGGTGTTCTTTAGAGAACCGCTTGGGTGGGAAGACGCCCACACTGGCATGGTGGCTGCAAGGAGAGGGTGCATGGCATTCAGGCCAGGTGCCACAGGTGCCACGAAGTCCCCGCTGCCTCTTCTGTCCTGCCACTTCTAACAGTGCACAGAGACATCTAGGTTGTCGTAATTCTTTCCATCTCGCTCGAGATTCTGGGAGGCCCCAGAATGCCAGCTCTGGGTTTCCTTTATTACGTTTCCACACAGGGCTGGCATACAGTAGGCGCTCAGTGATGCTGCTCCCAGTAGCCAACCCACTTTGCATCCCTCCCCCTTTTGCATCTCTTCCCTGAGACTGAGCTGGGTGCTCCCTCCTTTGTGCTCCCACAGCACTTTGTGTGTCAGTCAGAACTCCTATCGGTACAGCACTTTCAGCAGGCGAAGCCCTTGTACGTATATTAGTGCATTTGATGTTCACAAAAGCCCTGTGTAAAATGTGTCATGAGTATCATCGTCAGTCATCACCTGCCAGGAGGCAGCACAGCATGGTAATTTAAGCGTGTGGGCTCTGCAGCTGGAACACGTGGGTGTTAAGTCCAGGCTCTACCACTTACTGGCTGTGTGACCTTGAACAGACTGCTTAACCTCTCTGTGCTTCAACCTCCCCATTTGTAAGATACGAGTAACATACCTCACAGGAGCACTGAGAGGCTACATGCAGAGTCAGAACACTCCCTACTACACAGTCACTTCAATAATAACGGTAGCTGTTCTCATCTCTTCTACAAACAAGGATACAGAAGGTCAAGGGCAACATCACCTAGCATCCTGTGGTTTTATCTCTAAGTCTTTAGGCTTCAAACGTTGTGTTCTGGGGTATTCTTCGAACCCCACCCCCCAATCTCCTTGGTCACCCTGTCTCCTAATTTATCTGTTTATGCACCTGTCTGGCCTTCTGGATCAGAGCTCCAGGGCAGGGACCTGTGTGAGCACTGGGCAGTCCCCACCCCCACCCCCATGCCTGGAACAGTGCCTGGCTCCCAGGGAACACTCAAAATCTGTGTTGAAGGAACGATGCACTCCGTGTGCCAGGCATCACGCTCCGTCCTTCCAGACGGAGTATCTCATCTGAGCCTCTAGACCACTTTATGAGATAGTTAAAAATTCTACGACTGTATCGAGGTACAATAACCTGCACGTATCAGTTCGGATACACGTACATCCCCGTGAACTCATCATTACCAGCAAAGCTCACAAATATTCCTCTCGCCGCGAAAATTTCCCCTGGCCTCTTTGAAATCCTTCTCTCCCTCCAATTATAGATCTATTTCCAGTTTATAGGTACTGAGAGGTTAAGCTTCCCAGGGACACTTGGCCAGCAGGGAGCCACACCGGGATTTGAATCAAGGTGACCTGTCCGCAACCTACCTCTCGGCCACCGTGCCGCGCTGCCTAGGCGGTACCGGGCAGAGGGTGGGTGCTTGAGGCTGTTTGTAAAGAGGCCCCGCCTGGGAAGTCCTCCCCTCCTCTGTGCCCCCCTCGCTCAGGTCCAAGAAGATGACAGCGGGGGTGGCTGTCTCCGTGTCTGTGGTGCGAGGAGCAGGGGTGTTTGGGTACAAAGGGCAGACGACAGGGACATTGCAAGGGGACCAGATAAAGGTGTCCTAGAGCCAGGAGCCAGGCGATGCAGTGAGCCTGCGGGTCCCGTGGTGGGTGCGGGGCTCGGCGTGCGTGCGTGTGACTCTGTGACTGTGACCGTGTGACTGCTGATGGCAGGGACACGGCAGCTCTCGGAGGTGGGGGCGGAAGGCGTTAACTGTATGAATGCTGGTGTGGGTGGGGGCCCTCCCCCCCCCACTGCCGGGGCCTCAAACCTGGGGGCTGAGGGAGGTAGTAAACATCAGGGTGACTGTGGGAAGCGTGATGGCCGCCCTGCAAGGATGCTGCAGGGGCGTGGGGGTTTGTGTGACTTTGCAGTTCAACAAATTCAAATCCAGCCAATGCTGGCAGTGCCTGTTGTGTGCCAGGCAACCAGCGAGGAGGCGGAGACATGGACCCAGCTTTCAGCTGAATGGTGCTGGCTGTGGGGTCTGTGTGATCACCTTGGGGCTGGCTTGGGGCCTGGTGCCTTTTACCCTTCCTGGCATGAGGTCCTCACAATAACCCTATCCCACTCTGGGACTAGATGGAAGCGCACAGAAAGGAAGTGACTTGCCCAAGGTGACCCAGCTACTCAGCGCCAGGGCAGGATGCGAACCAAGCTGCAGACCCCGAGTCCTTCCCGGCTATGCCAGTGCCAGGGTGCACACGCCTTCCTGGGGCTGCGGGTCCCGAGTGTTGGCCGTGGCCCTGGAGACGACTCCCCAACCACGTGGGCTAGAAATCAGGCCACGGTCACTGTGCTAAGGGGCGGGGCGCTCCGTCGCCCCTAGTTCTCCCTTCCCAAGGGCCAGACTCCTGGACGGAGGGGCTGCGGGGCTNAGCCCGCCTGTCTCCCCGCGCTCCCGCAGCCTCCCCCGCTGCCTCCCTGAGGGCTCCCCTCCGGCCGCCAGCGCCCATCTTTCATTCCCGAGATTGAGACATTTTGCGCACACACACACATACACACACGCGCAAAAAAGGGGGAAAAAGAGGCCCACCCTCCAGCCTCGTTGCAAAGAGAAGCCGGAGCAGCCGCAGCTCGCAGCCCGCAGAGGACGCCCAGAGCGGCGAGCGCGCAGACAGACGGACCGACGGACTCG
>NW_027529175.1:88390-123721 GCF_008692635.1 Crocuta crocuta | reverse complement strand
CGAGCCCACCTCCTTCCCCAGCCCCCGCCCCCCACCCTGGCCGCGGGGGCGGCGCGCTCGGTCCACGCGTCCGGGGCCCCGCGGGGCCGGGCCCGGAGTCGGCATGAATCGCTGCTGGGCGCTCTTCCTGTCTCTCTGCTGCTACCTGCGTCTGGTCAGCGCCGAGGTGAGTTGCGACGGCGGCTAGGGCTGGTTCGCTTCATTCATTACCCCCACCCTCAGCCCCTGGTCGCCCCCTCCCCTCCCTGCAGTGAACTTTGGACCCTTGCAGCCCACGGGCCTAGCGCAGGGCGCTAGGTGACCTCCGAGGGCTGGGACGCGAGGTGCGGGAGGTGCCAGGCTCTAAGGGGAGGGGGCAGGGGTGGCTTTCTTTCCCACGGGCGATCCCAGATCTCCGGCCCTTTTAGCGTCGGGGAGGGGTGTGTGTGGCCCTGTCCCCCACCCCTCAGGAACCTGAAGGGAGAGACAGTGGGGGTGGTGCCGAGGGTGCAGAAGGCAGCGCGGTCTTCAAGCCCACTTCGGTTTCAGCATGGGTTCCGTCCGGGACCCGGCTTGCACGGGAGGTGCGAGCTCACGCACCGGTGGCAGCCACGCCAACCTTCCGCGGGGGGGTTGCNTGCCCCTGCCCCCGCCATACCTGCGTCCGCGCCCTGCGAGGGGAAGCGCCTCTCTCCCCCGCTTGGCAGGGTGCGGAGCGCGCCTGTAAAAGCGTAGCTGCAANACCGCATACACACACGCACTCATGTACGCCCCGAACACGCGGCCTGAACACACGTGCGCGCCCACCCACGCACGCACACGGGCGCGCAAGGCCCCTCTACGCCCAGCGCCGGGGTCCCACCCCCGTGCAACAGGTGGAAGCTTGTCACCTGTGGAGTGCCCCCATTTCCTTGCTGGGCACTAGCAGGGAGGGGACACAGGGACCCTCCCATCGGGTCCTGGCGCCGCGGCACCCACTGGTTTTTGCCTGCTCAGGTCAGCCTGACGCCCCTCAAACACTACCCCTCTGTGATTTTTGTTTTCAACCGCCCCCCCCAGGTGGCCGAAGATGGTGTCTATGCAACTGGGGCGGGTTGGGGGGGGGGCGCGCTCTGATGTCTAGAGTATTTCTCTCTTCAAATAAGCTGTTCTCTGAACCTCCAAGACCCGAGGACCCTGAGGCGCTGAGAGGGGGCTCCCCCCTGGCTGTTCTGTCTTGATTGCTGATCCCAACACGCTCTAGAGAAGCTGGGTGACAGCTGGACAGGCTTTCCCGGGCCTGCCCTCGCCATTTCCAGGGTCACCCAGCACTTCCTCCTCCTTTCCCACAACTCTGTGGATGCGTGTGTTTGGGGGGGACCCTATGACACCGAAGCTGGTGTCTTTCTCCTCACTTGACTCACGGCATCCTGGGACACGCGGCCCCCTCGGGAACCCACAATTGTGTGGTGCTTTGCAGTTTCCCAAGCACTCTCCTGCTAAGCCGCAGTCAGCCTCAGGCGGCTCTGGGGGAGGTGACCTAAAGGGAAAACCCATCGACTTGAGGGCCAGCTGGGGACGGGAGGCTCCCAGAGAGCCTGCTGGTGGAGGTGGCCTTGGGGCTGGCCTTGTCCCTGCCTGAGCCTCAGGTAGAGGCCTCAGCAGCTAGGAAGGAGGGGTGGGCGCTCTGATGCAGGGCGTGGCTGGGGTGTCTGCTGAGGCCTAAGGAGGTCCCGTCTCCATCAGCTGATCTGGCTTCCGGGAGGCTAACTCCGAGGTCACATGACGCCCCCGGCACCCTTCTGCCGGGAAGGGGCGAAGGGGCCTCGGCAGCCCTTTACCACCCAGCTTCTTTCTGGTTTGCTAATGGCCTTAGGTGGTGGGAGACCGACTTGCTGACATCTCCCAGCCCTGGAAGCGTCTGCAGGTTTAGGACCAAACAGAATTTCGAGGCTCTGGTGCAAGCCCTAGAAGGGTGTGCTCGTGGCCCGGGGTGGGGGTGGGGTTGATTCGGGGAGCGGCCGGAGAGTGGTAAAGACGTGTTTGCCGTGGGCTTCCTGGGTCCTTCTTAGTCTCCCCTCACCCGCCCATTGCCCCCCAGCCCCAAAATGCCCTTTCGAGGGCAGCTAGGACAGCTATTTCATTTTCCGGTCGATTCACTTATTATCTGTTTTCCTCACTAGTCTAAACTCACTGGAGGGTTTGTCTCACTCACCACTGCCTCCCGTTCTGGGAATGGTGCCCGGCCCAAGGTGGATAATCTATAAATATTTGTGGGAAGGACAGTGGATGTAGGGGGAGTGGGGACGGTGAGGAGGAAGGACCAGACATGTGCCTAGCGCTCGCTAAGTGCTTTACAAACATGCCCTCATGTAGCCTGGCCCCCAGGGCAGTGCCTCCTCATTGGAGCCTTCCCTCCCCCACCGCCGCCCCCCCCCCTCCCCCATCTCAAGAGACAAGCTTGTCTTTCTTTTCTCTTCTTGGGACTTAGACTGCCAAGGTTTCGCAGGACAGAGGAGAAAACAGAAGCAAAGTCAGACTGCAGAGGCCTTGCGTATCGTGAGCCAGGGCCTGGGTTTCAGACACCCCCAAACGCGTGAAAGTTGGTTTAGCTTACAGGTCCCCTTGCCCTAGAGCTGCAGAATTACCTGGCGCCCCCTGGAAATCGCAGATTCCTGCCCCAGAGGCAGCAGCCGCCAAGGGGTCCCGGGGTTGTAATTGGTGCCCTGACCCCTCTTGGGACAGGTTTTCTGCTCCAGGGAGGGGTGTGGACAACCCAGTGTGGGGCTGGGCTTGACGTTAAGGAGGGGTGGGGGAGGTCCTGGGAGCAGTAGACTAGGGAAGTGCTAGGTGGGGAAGTCTGCTTCTAAATGGCTTCTGCGGTCTGCCCAGGGAAGGCCTCTTCAAAGGGCTTGGCTTTGGCGTGGAATCTAAATCAGGCCTGAGACTGTCAGGCAGGCGGGTGCTCGGAGGCCTTGTCGGCTCCTCTCTGCGCCAGACGCAGACAACGCCCTGGTTGCTTGGGCTGCGCCTGTCATCTCCCCCAGCGGATCGGCCGGGGAGCACAGCCTGCATATCTGTGTGTGCAGCTGTGGCCCTAGGGGAGGGTGGGGTCCAAGCCCCTTTGATCTGCCAGCCTGGTTGGGAGCAGGTAAGTCACCTGGCCTCACGCTAGCTCGTGCCCTCCTGCAGCTGGTGTTGGGGGTGGGGCGGGGCGGGGAGGAGGCTGTTTGCCTTGGCTGTGCCCCAGCGCCCTCCTCACCACACCCTTGCCCTGTCAGGAACCCCAGGCCTGAGATCTGGGGCAGCTTCGTCAGGGTGCCATGCCTCTCTTCTCTGCTCGCCCGCCGAAGGAGGGTTTTAGAACCCGGGCTGCTCACCACCCTCCCACGCCCGGAAGAGCCTCTGACCCCCAGCAGGTGCCCCTGTGAGTCTCCCCCAGGGCGCCTCATCCTGGAGCTGACCACAGGCTGAATTTCCCCACCCCCAGCCCCGGAAGGGACTCGGGCAGTGCCACTGGGGGCCAGGGGGCCATTTCCCGTGGGCCCAGCACAGGGCACAATGCAAAGCCACACACTTCTCCCAGGGCAGCGCAGCTCTCCACCCACCAATTGTCATCCCACCAAATGTCATCCTGCATTGCTGGCCCTGGGAGTGTGTGTGTGCGCGCGTGCGCGCGCTGCTCGCTGCTGCCCTCACAGGAGCCACACTGAAGGGCTGAATTGGCCACAATGACAGCTCATTAAGTACCCGTTATTTGCTGGCTTCTCTGCTCTGTGCAATAACGGCTCCCAGGAACACCGGTAGATATTCTTTGAGCCCGATTTAAAAGATACAGAAGCTTTATCAGGCTTCAGGTTGTTAAAAGGCTTAATCCCAAGAGGCCAGGTTTCCGTAGCAGCTGAATCCCTGCTCTTTCCTGTACTACAGAATTGTTGACATCTTGGGCCAGAGAATTCTTTATTGGGGAAGGCGGGCCTGTGCATACTAGGATGTTTAGCAACATCCCTGGCCACCACCTACCAGATGCCAGTAGCGCCCCTCTAGGGGTGACCTCCAAAAGTGTGTGGCCAGTGTTCCCTGAGGGCCCTCTAGCCCCTGGTCTGTGTGACATCTGATGCTAGAAAACTCCGTGGTGGGCTGGAGGAGGGGGATGGGGCGTGGCTCTGCTGTTGCGTAGACCTGTAGCCCTTTACTGCATTTCTCTAAGCCTGTAGCTTCCTTGTCTGGAAGATGGGGATCAAAATAGGGCCCGCCGCTTAGGACTGGTGGTTAGCACAGCATTTCGCTCAGTGCCTGGCTCACGTCGGTACGTACTAAAGGTTAGCTGTGTCATTATCAAATCCAGGGGACTCTTAGTCAGTTCTGGGAATCCAGTGGCCAGACTGCTAGAAACATGTACAGGGATGGCTTCTCTGCTGGGAATAAAGTGGACTCTTTCTTTAGGAGGCAATTTGCTCCCAGGAGGTCTTCCTGGAGGAGAAAGGAGAATCGTACAGGAGAGAACCCCAGGGAGAAGGGGGAGTCCTTCATGCATTTTACCAGTATTTACTGAGCACCTACTGGGTACTTCTCTTACCTCCCCAGTCTGTCCTGGGCTCTACCCCACTCAGCCTGGGACAGTTTGGGTTTGTTTCTTTAAACATCATCTCTGTTGCATCGTAGGCTGGGTCTGGGGTATCCGCCAGTCCTGACTGGGGTCTGCCTACCCTGCCCTGGCTGGCAGCTGCAGCGGACTCTCCAGCGGACCAGGAGACCTTGGGGTGAACGCTATATGCCATTTGGTACTGGGTGCTTGGGCCCCTCTCCTGGGGGTTAATTGAATCATTGCTGCGCAGACAGCTTGGGCACCTGGCTAGGCACCCCCACTCAACTTTCCTCGGCTGCTTCTCCTGCCCCCACAGACAGAATTAGGATCGAATCAAATGTCTTCAAGCCCTTGATTCACAGATGAGAGCCAGGACCAGAGAGGGGCAGTGACCAGCCTGAAGTCATGGGGCAGTGAGTAGGGTAGGAGGGTAGAAGCATCTAGCTCTCTGGGCTTGACAGTACCCTCAGGGAAAATGGACCACCTCTTTCTTAAGTGGGGACCAGCTGCCTGCCTTCCATACTTTGGGGAAGGCCTTGTGTCCACATTTGGAGACACCGAGGCATGGTCTCTCTTGGAGTCGAGGAGGCAGAGCATGGTGGGGTGAGTGGCAGCGAGTAAGATGTCCCTCCGCCCTCCCCCCACCCCCCATTCAGCCCCTAGCTTCCTGGCTTTGTAGTCATGGACCCTGAAGGAAAGACCCCAGCTCACAGCCAAGCTTACTCAAGGGCCCCAACCTTTCTTCTCTTTGAACCTCCTGACAGCCCTAGACACCAGGCAGGATTCTAAGTGCCACGTTCACATGAAAAATCTGAGCTCAGGGGTTTCAAGGAATTCATTTTAAAAGCAGTCATATCCACACTCCACCCTGGATCTTCTGGCTCCGAGGCCGATTTAGGTGGCCAGCACTGGATGGGCATGGTGGGCCCCCTGGAGGAGGCGTCCCCAGACACCATACTAACTGTTGAGGAATGAGAGCTTTGGGGGAGAGCCCCCTGGGGCTGGCCACGGAGTAGATGACCTCCTCGCCCCAGTCAGGCAGGGACGTAGCCTGTGCAAAGCCAATCAGAACTCCAGTCCTTGGAGCATGCCAAGAACCGACCAGTGCAGGAGCTCTCAGTCCCTAATCCAGGGAAACTGAGGCACAGAGTTGTTGCACTGAAGTAAGTCAAGTCTGCTGGCGCCCCCTCTAGGGCTCCTTCTACAAGATCGTGCCATCCTGTGCCTGGGTGTGCACGTGTGTGTGTGTGTGTGTGTGTGTGTTTGCCCAGGTGTGAGTTTGGACCCGAAGCAGCGTCTCATGCATGCATTGCCCTTGCCCCAGGGCACTGGATGTCCAGATTGTGCGCTCCTTCTCAAGACCTCCGGCAGCAGCCCCTCAGGTCTCCGTGGACCGTGAGGGACGTGGCCGTGACCTTCCTATCAGGCTGCTCTCATGTTGTTGTGGGGCCTGCGGTTTCCCTGGAGGAAGCCCGGCTCCGAGTGGGGCCTGTTAAAGCACTTATTAAGTTTCAAGTGTTTTTGGTAACAGGCCAGAGGGGCTCTAAAAATAGGGCTTGGTTGGCATGGGGCATGGGTAAGCTTTCAGGTTTCCCGTCGCTGTCTGAGGATTCCCTCCTCTCCTCCTCTGAGCAAGAGACTACATAGATATATTAGTACCTGTGTTCTCCGGAGAATGCCCAACTCTGCAGGCATTTAGGAAATGCCTCACTCACGTCCTCGGGAGGCTGGGAGTTCAGGCCCTGCCGCCAGAAGGCCTCGGGTTTCAATGCAGGTTCTGCCGACAAACTCAGTTTTCTCATCTGTAAAACGGGGATAATTAGGTCTCCTCTGACGAATGCTGGCTGCCACTGGTTATCACGTGTGGAGGAAAAGGCAGTGTGATGTGGGAGACAGACGCACGGAACCCAATCTAACGCCGAGCAAGCTGGGGTTCACGTTTGGGGGTGTGGGGTCTGACCTGGTTCAACCTTCAGCAGCTTCTGGCCCCTAGACCTTTGTGCCTCCGGTTGTCAGGCTTGGGATCCGCCCCCCGCCTGCACCCCGATCCTAGCTGCCCGCTTGCCCATGGCCGAGAGGCCCTGCGGGAGATTTCCATAGGAGGGGGCGTGCGTGCGTGCGCGTGCACGGCGGGGAAGAGAGCCGGGGCTGGAAAGCCCTCACTCCCGGCTCACTTGGCCCCTTGGTGTCTGCCTGGCAGGGGGACCCCATTCCCGAGGAGCTCTACGAGATGCTGAGTGACCACTCGATCCGCTCCTTTGATGACCTCCAGCGTCTGCTGCATGGAGACTCCGTAGGTAAATTGAATCCTTGTTCGGTGCTCTGGGGCCCCTGCTGAGTCCTGGGGAGCCGGGCTGGGGCTGGGGGCGCAGGGCAAGGGGCATCCTCTCTTCCTTGGCTTCCGGGTAACTAGAGGCCTGTGGCAGCCTGGGGAGGGCTTGGCCACACCTGTCCAGGGCAGGGCCGAGTAGGTGGATGGGTTGGTACCTGGGACGTGGGGCGTGGCAGGAGGAGCACCCACATGTGGCTCTGGCTCGGTGCATGGGGGTAGGGCGCCAGGAGGAGGGGGGCGGGGAGAAGGCGCCCAGGGCGCCGAATACGCTGAATGTGTATCCAGGTGTCACCTCGGCCAGGAAGGGTGGTGCCGAAGGAGCCATCTCCCTGCCCCTCTGGCCGAGGGCCCTGTCTGTGAGGTCTCCTGGGGACACCTGGGCCAGACCAGCGGGCAGCCCTGCCCTCGCCCGAGAGTGCACTCAGCGAATGGGCACGTGCTGGGTGGCACACACGTGGCAGGGCTCGCGGGCTGGGTCAGGAATGTATTTATAAACGCTGTCTTCAGAGCAAATTCCATTCTATTCTAACCTCTGGCCTGTTCCCTGGAGCCCCGGTCAGCACCCCCCCTGCACCCCCAGCTCTCCTTCCCTCTAGGGTTTTGTCTCTTTGTCACTTTGTAATCCTTGCCCAGACTCCTATCTACGGGGGACAGCATTTCCTGTCTTTGTTTCCTCTCCCCGTTGGGCCCCTGGCTCCCTGTCAAAAGCATTCCCGGGCCCTTTCAAACCCGCCTGTGCCGGGGGCTGGCGAGGCAGGCGGGAGGAGGCCCCAGCTGGGCCCACCTATTGTTCACTAGGCCCCCCACCCGACGTCTCCCACACCCCCCGCCCCATGCCCCGACTGGCCAGCCCTGGCCAACACAATGGGGCAACTTCCAAATTTAGCCTTTCTGCAGTTTCTTTCCAAGGCCCTTGGCCCCCACCCTCGTTCAGTCCCTACACACCCCGGGTGGGGGTCGACATTGGAGACTGAGGTTTTCAATAGCGGGCCTGTTTCGAGGCAACCATGTGGCGATTTTTTCCTAATCAACTTACCCTTTCCACAAAGCACATCTTTCCCCCATCTCTGCTCCACCAGGGACATTCCAGAGATGGCAGGGAGAAGGGAAGGGAGCGAGAGGGACAGACAGACAGACGCGCCGGCGCGCGGGAGCAGGAGGCTGGATGGAATGCACCAGCTGTAGGGTTTGGGGGATGGTCTCCCCCAGACAGGAACCCCCGGGGGCCCCCACGGAAGAGGGAGAGCTTTGCTGTTGGCGGGGGCCAGCGGGGAGGGGAGACGGCGGGAGCAGCGAGGGGCTGTGTGAAGGGGGCGGGCGGGGGCTTGTCCCTGACACTGACACCCCTCGGTTTATTTGCTGACTCCTCAGCCATCAGAGAGCTAGAAGGGGCTGCCCAGGATTCAGTGTCGAGCTCAAAGTCCTCCTGTCTGGCCCTCACCTCCCGCAGTGGTATTGGCTGCCTCTAGAGAGAGGGAGGGATGGCTCCGGGGAGCAGCCGTGACACTGAGCCCCCCAGGCTGGACAAAGGGACAGTAGTTTGTGATCTGAGGAATAAACTGACCATAGGGCAGACCCGGGGCCAAAGGTTAGAGGGGAGAGGCAAACACAGGGAGACTGGACCCAGCCCCAAGCTAGGAAGGGCACAGGGTATGGACACCCCCATCCCAGCAGGCCGGCCCCCCGCCCCTCTCCGCCTTCGGCCCTCACCCCCGCTCCTTTCCCTCCTCCCTCTCTCCTGCTCAGCGGGGCCATTGTCCGGGGCTCCAGAGGGGCTGTGTCCAGGGCAAGCTGGTCCCCCCGGGGATTCTGGGAATTTCTCCATTCAGCACTTCCTATGGGAACGCTGGGCGGAGGGGCATTGGAAACTGGCCTTCCGAGCTCTGGGTCCTTGCCCTGCCCTGGAGGCTGAGGAGGGTTCGCTTACAGTAGCAAAAGGGAAGGGTTATTTTTAACTCCCTTGACATGGGTTCTGTCCAAAAATGTGGCTGAAGAGGGATGCAGTCAGGGCCCCACCCACCCGCTGAGCCCCACGGCCACCCTGGGGGTCCTGGAGAGCCCCTTCGCAGAGCCGGGACCCTCCGCCGTACAGGGAACTGGAAAGGTAGTCTGTTGTTTGGGGGGGTGGTGGAGTACCAGCGAGGGGTAAGGGGCCACCTCCCTGCCTTCCCCAGAGACCCCAGTGGAGTCCCCACTCCACGATGGGACCAGCCAGGGCATACCAGGGTGCATTCTGACTGCACCGTCTCTTATAGACGAAGACGGAGCCGAGTTGGACCTGAATTCGACCCGCTCCCATTCTGGAGGCGAACTGGAGAGCTTATCCCGAGGGAGAAGGAGCCTAGGTGAGGCTGCAGGTGAGAATGGTGTTTCCTCATCGGTGGGAGCCAGGGAAGGAGGCCTGGGGCGCATAGCCAGCCCAAGGCTCTGGGCCACCCCATCCGCCCCCCCACTCCTGCTCAGGACTGGGTTAAACTGTAAGAGAGTATAACTGTTCTTCAAGACACTATATTTGAGTTGAGTCACCACGCCCCATCCCCCAGCACATACCGTTTCCTAAATATAGTGGTTTTAAACTCATTTGTTCATTACTTCGACCCTGGAGACAGATATTATTAACCCCATTTTGTAAAGTTGGAAACTGCGGCCCAGAGAGGTTGGGTAAAGGCATGGCTGAAGTCGCACAGTGAGCAAGAAATAGGGCTGGCATCCCAGCTGCCCTTCTCACTTGAACCCAGTGCCATCACGGTGGGCTGTGTGTCTCTTCTGCCGCTCAGGGCTGTGGCCTGGGTCAGCAGGCAAAGCTTGGGACCCTTCCCTGGGGAGGCCAGTGCGTACTCTCAGCCCAGCACTGAGTAGTACTGCGTACTACACAGCACTGTAGACAGTGGCTAGGGGACCTCCAGATAAGAGTCGGTGGCTCAAGTTTCACTCCTTACTCCGAATTTGGGCAGCTAGTCCAGCCTCAGAGTCTCTATGTGAGAATGATGACAGAGTCCAGCATCCACTGAACGCTTGCTCCAGGCCACTCACGTTAGCCCTTAGAGCGGCAGGTGTTATCCGCTGTCACACATGCAGGCGGGAACAGGCTTTGAATGGAGCAAGGATGTAAGAACAAATGACGGTGTAAAATGGCAACATAGGAGTAGTTACAAAATAATAAGTGAGTAGGAGCGGGGAGTCGGGACAAGCCCATAAACGTGTGAAATTGAGGAATGAAATTGAGGGCTGGTGGAAGGAAACCGACATTTAGGACAGCCCAGCACTCTCTGAATGTTCTCACTCGATCCTTATGCGGTTCTTGGGTGTCGGATCTCATGGGGAAACTAAGGCTGAGCGCATATCAGCAGCCTGTCCAAGTCCCACAGCTGATAACAGCCGAACTGCCCCTGGGGTTGAAGGAAGTGGGGATCCGCACGCCACTTCTTCTTTTTTAAAAAAATTTTTTAATGTTTTATTTTTGAGACAGAGCACAAGTGGGGGAGGGGCAGAGAGAGAGGGAGACACAGAATCCGCAGCAGGCTCCAGGCTCTGAGCTGTCAGCACAGAGCCCCACGCAGGCCTCGAACTCACAAACTGTGAGATCATGATGGGAGCTGAAGTCGGTCGCTTAACCGACTGAGCCACCCAGGTGCCCCCAGTCTGCCATTTCTGACCGACAGCACTACCCCGCTGGGCTTGGCCACCAGGTGGGGCCTCTGGGCCGGCCCACCTTCCTGATGGAGGCCCCCCGTCTCCTTTCAGGTTCCCCGACGGTCGCCGAGCCAGCCATGATCGCCGAGTGCAAGACCCGCACGGAGGTGTTCGAGGTCTCCCGGCGCCTCATAGACCGCACCAACGCCAACTTCCTGGTGTGGCCGCCCTGCGTGGAGGTGCAGCGCTGCTCCGGCTGCTGTAACAACCGCAACGTGCAGTGCCGCCCCACCCAGGTGCAGCTGCGGCACGTCCAGGTGCGCGCCACCCCCCTGCTGTCCCCGGCGGTGGGCGGGGCCTGCCCTCCCTGGCTGACCAGACTTCCCTAGGGGCGGAGAGGCATTCCTGGCAGGTCCCTGGGCTCTGTCCCGAGAGGCCGCCTGCAGACGCTCTCTGGACAGGTGTGGCGAGGCCCCCTGGGAGTTCTCAAGGCCACCCAGGCCGCTGTCACCAAAAGCCACAGGCAGACCCCAGGCAGGGCCAGGCGTGGGACATTAAGTGAAGGGCGCTGCCGCCTCTTTTCCAGGGATAAAATCCCAAAATGTCCCTGGAAGAGACATGTCTACAAGCCTTTACTGGACCCTCAGAATGTTCTGGGCTGCTCAGTTTTCCTCCAAACCCATCAAGGCTCCTTGCTTTAACAAGGAGGGTGCAGAGACCCTCCAGGCAATAGACATTGCAAGAGTTGGGGCAGCCCCCTGGCGGAGTCAGAACGCTGCATCCCGCCTCCTTTCTGGAAAGATGGGGTATGCATCCGACTCGAGGCAAATTCTGGAGTAGAGGCTGCCCTGGGGTCTCACGCTGGGCAGGGCAGGGCCAGAGAAGCCTCTGCTGTCTTCGGATTCACGTGGAAAGGTTTCTGTGCTCCTCGGGGCGGCCTCCCCTACACACCGGCTGCGCCGGGCTGCGCACCAGGGCTCAGCACCGGCTGGCGAGCCCCACTCTTGCCAAAGGCTCCACCTGCTTCGCCACACTCCCCCTCCCTGAGGTCAGCTGTGGCCTTTCCCCCTGCCCACCAGCCACCCAGGCCTGGGCCCTGTGCCCGAGATCACAAGTGTCACTCTGTACCGCTCCACCCGCTGTCATGGTATCTCCTGTCCCCAGCGCTTCCAGCTCTGTGGACACCTGACAGCTGACCTCCCCCTTCCCGCCTCCCTCCTGGATAAAGCCTCCCCCCCACTTCCTTCCAGACAACCATCTCCCGCCTCTGCCATAGTCCCTGACCTTGGCTGGCGCTCCGGGAATGAGGACACCACAGGCCCTACGCTCAACCCGGAAATGCCTTTCTCCCTCTCTGGGAGCTCCAAGGGGGCCGCAGCCGAAGCTGGAGGCCAGGTCCGGAGGGCTTGTTTTGATGGAAAAGCCACGAGAAGGGTAGAGGGCAAGGACCTGCTATTGTTTGGGCCGGAGCGTCTGCCCTGCCTGCCTCTCTCCACGCCCTGCTTTCGAGGAAAGCTCCCTGCAGGGGACACTGGGGTGGGAAGAGCAGCGGCTCCCGCAGCCCCTGACTGTGTAATCTCCCAGAGGCACTCAGGTGGTTCTGTCTTCCAGGTGAGAAAAATCGAGATTGTGCGGAAGAGGCCAGTCTTCAAGAAGGCCACAGTGACCCTGGAGGACCACCTGGCGTGCAAGTGTGAGACGGTGGTGGTGGCTGGGCGGCCCGTGACCCGAAGCCCGGGGAGTTCCCAAGAGCAGCGAGGTAACCGCTGGTCCGGGCTCTGCCTCTGAATTGCTCAGCCGGGCAGCTCGCTTCTCCTGTGGCAGCTGCCAGTGGGGGGAAATTGGACCAGGCATACCCCTGCTTAAATTCATCCGAAGCTTTCCATCTCACGGAGAACAATCTAGATTCCTCCCTGCCTGTGAGGCTTTACATTTCCAGCCTTGTTGCCAAGCATTCATTCCCCCTCACGTATGCCACCCCAACCAGCCTGACCTCTTTACGTGGCCAAATATGTTGCTGCCTCAGGGCCTTTGCACATACCACTTTCCATCTGAAATTCACTTCTCTCAACTCTTCACAAGCCTACTCCTTCTCTTCATTTGGGTCTCAGCTCAGAAGTCACCTCCTCTTATAGGTCTACCCTGACTACCTTGTCCAGAGCAGCCCCCAACCCTGCCTTGTACCACAGCCCCTTACTTTGTTGAATGAGTACATAAGATGGTGGGACAAGAGAACATTCCACACATATCATCTTCAGATATTTGACAACTCGTCCCGGGGATGAGAAATCACACTAATTCCTTATGGCCCTCAGGGGAGGATTAAGACCAGTGCGGAAAACCACTGGAGAGAGATTTGAACTCTCTATGCCAAAAGCTGTTGGTCAGTCAGGGGGCCAAGATGGGATTGTTGCCTTGTGTAGTTGTGAGTTTCGGGTGTTGAAGGTGTGTAGGTAGAGACCAGGCGGTTCTGCTGCAGTAATGTGACAGATAGATATTTGGAACCAGAACTCTGTTCCTCTCTTTAGATTTCATGAATTCACCATTTCAGAGGCATAGTTTGACTTGAGTTGAAAGGGACCAAAAAAAAAAAAAAGACCTGATCCAATTACCTGGTCCACATTTACAGAGGAGGTGCCTGAGGCTCAGAGAGGCTGAGATCTTGCCCAACGTCACACAGCCAGTCCCAGGCAGGAGTATAGCCAGAATCAAGGTGTCCCAAAGTTCTGTTCTTGGCTCTTCCCTCACCCTGACGCCAGCCACTGGCTCTTACCCGCCTTGTCATTTTCTTCTTTTAAAGAATTTAAAACTTTGAGAGCTAGAGCGGTCCAGAGAGATGACCTTCTAAGTCAGTCCTTCAGTCTTCTTAATGGGGTTGCTGGAGCACAGAGAGGTTAAGGGACTTAATGAACGTTGCACAGTGACAAAGTGTAGCCCAGAACCCAGGTCTTGTCTAGTTCTGGGTTCTTTAGACCATCCTGCCACCTTTTCTCCCTCGCCCGTTTGCAGTAAGGATCAAGAATTATTTAGTTAATACGATTAGATGAACGTGAAAAAAATCACATGTTGGTTTTCAGTAACTTTCTGCTGTTGGAGGACAGACATCTTACAAGCCTCCTGAAAGCAGGGCTGCCTCTCAGCCTCTTCGTCCTGTTCTGAGAGCCCGGCTAAGGCACGGATGCCCTGAGAAGATTGATAATTTGCCAGCTTCAAACTGACCTGCTGTAAATGATTCATACAATTAACACGGAATGACATAGAATATCAAGTAATATGGAATCGTAATAAGAGCGTTAACATAGCATGGTCTCTCTTCAGGAAACATCACATTCTTCTTTGTGTTTAGAACGGGGTTCTTTTACGTGCCTCTGCTTCATGTGACTTNCAGGCTCCAGGCTCTGAGCTGGCAGTCAGCACAGAGCCCGACGCGGGGCTCGAACCCACGAACCGCGAGATCATGACCTAAGCGAAAGTCGGACGCTTAACCGACTAAGCCACCCAGGCGCCCCTTCATGTGACTTTCCAAACCAGGTTTTGGAAGGCCCGTTCAACTGACTAATATGTAGATTACATAAAGTCTGTCATGTCAGTTTCAGCCGCTCAGCCCCACGTGACGGTGCTGCTGGCAGCTGCCCGCGGCCTGGCTAAGGCTGGCTGGTGTGGCCCGTGTGATGGCCAGTGTCGGACCTCCTGGGCCCGAGACTCTGCTGTGTCACTCACGAGCTGCTTAATGGCCCTTCTAGATGTCCTCCCCAACGGGGGATCTGAGACTGCATGTGTCCTTACATTGCCCATTTGCAGAGATGGGCTAACTGCCTCATGGCTGCTTGTGTCTGTGAGGCGGGAGGTCCGTGTTGGCCCCAAAGAGCTGGGGATGCTGGGGAAGGCCCCCAGGAAGAGATGGACCTTGAACTTGGTGGAGAAAGCTTTCACTTCCAGGATGTCGACCTAAGGGTTCAGGAGGAAGAGACCTAAGTGCTAACCTTGACCCAGGCTCATAAGCACTGTGATTTAGAGGCCAGTGGTTGAAAGTATTGACTCCAGAAGCCGACTCCTAGGTTCAGATCACATTTTCTCTGCCTCAGTTTCCTCATCTGTTAAGATGAGCCCCTCCAGAGGCTGTCCACCAGCTGACAAGACCTTTCTTTCTCTCGAGCAGCCAGGACACCCCAAACTCGGGTGACCATTCGGACGGTGCGAGTCCGCCGGCCCCCCAAGGGGAAGCACCGGAAGTTCAAGCACACGCATGACAAGAAGGCACTGAAGGAGACCCTTGGAGCCTAGGGGCATCTGCAAGAGAGTGCGGGCAGGTGAGGCCAGGTGGGGAAGCTGAGGTCCAGAGCCCTGGGATTTCTTCTCCCTGGCCTGTGGCTTGGGCTGCATTTGCCTTTCCCCGAATGAAAATCTGAACCCTAAGCCAGGATCCCTTCCACCCAACTTCAACTGACTTTTCCCATGGGGTAGGTGGGTGAGGGTCTTTGGGGACCCCAGCCCAGCTGTGTCCCTGCATGCCCTAAGAGAATGGGAAGTCTAAACCTCAGCTCCCTGTCCCTGACGAGAGGCGTGTGAGTATGGGATGGAGCCCCGAGGCTGTCTCTGACCCTCTGTCTCCCTCTGCTTGGCCCACAGGGTTATTTAATATGGTATTTGCTGTATTGCCCCCATGGGGTTCTTGGAGTGATAATATTGTTCCCCTCGTCCGTCTGTCTCGATGCCTGATTCGGACGGCCAGTGGTGCTTCCCCCCTTCCACGCGCCTGCCCACCCACCAGCGGGTCCCCTCATTGGCCTCCAGCGCCTTGCCCGGAAGCTCGAGAAGGAGACGAAGGACCTGAACTCCATTGCTGTCTTCCTCCGCTGACCCCCGAGAATCTGGGAGAGAAGGGCACGAGAGACCCATGGCATCGCTGCTCGGGGCCCGGAGCTCCCTCCCCCAGCGCCTGGCCCAGGTCCCACCGGAGCGCCACGGACTGGCTGAAGCCCTGCTCGTGGCCCTGAGGCCGTCTAGGCGTGGAGGCCCTGCCTGGTCCCAGGCCCCCCAGCCAGCTCTGAAGGGAACCCCCCCTCCCCGGGCAGGCCAGGGTACCTCGTCTTTCTGTGGCTGAGACCACGCGTTGAACCAGAGACTGGAGGAAAATTCTCCCACGGCACCCAGGCCCGGTCACTTCTCCCTGGTCACCTCTGCTTACAGTGGCTTCCTCTCGTTTTCTACGTATGAAATCTTTGAGGATGTGGACTCCTCTGGGTGGGCGTGGCCCAAGCACCAAGCAGCCAAGTGCCCCCTCAGATGGGTTAGAGATGAAGTTCTGGTGCCACCATGGATGATGATCTGGGCACTCACTGCCTCCCTCCACTCCCCTACCTTCACCTCTTCTGTTTCATCTCTCTACCTCCACCCTGCGTCTTCCTCTTGTCCTGGCCTTCAGTCTGCTCCACCAAGGGACGCTTGGACCCCATACCGAGGCCGTGAATAACCCCACTCACTGCCCCACTCGGCAGAAGACCAGGGGTCAGGGCAGCAGGGGGCCTGCGCATCACATCCCAGCCCAGCCAAGATGGCCGTGTAGGTTCGTGCAGGGTGTGCACTGCACAAGGGCACCGCGTGCAGGGGTCATTGTTCATGCCGTAGAACGTGGCCAATCTGTGTATTCGTTAGGACGGTTTCCTGGCAGATGGAGATAAAACGTCTTGAGGAGAGGGACCCTTTTCCTAATTGACCCAAAGGCTCCAAGTGGACTGGCTGTGTCCCGACCTCACCAATGGGCTTGGAGTGGTTGGACGGGAGAGTGAGCCCACGCTGGGTGGGGAGGCCACACGTCGTCCAGCCAGCCTCCATTTTCCTGAGTCCTCCGCTCAGGCGGTTCCCCTTCCTGGCAGGTGTGAAAAACCCTAGAGAAAGGCCCTGGGGGAGGGGGTAACCCTTGCTCTCTCCCTGTGCACTACCCCCACAGTAGATTCCACCCCTCCCAGGAAACCGGCTCATGGGCTGGGAGTGGGGGAAAGAAGGGAAAAGAACCCCAGGGGTCCCTGGGGTGGAGTCTGATCTCCCACCTCCCCTCCACCTACTGCACCTCCCCCCCAACCCCCCTCCTAAACCTGCTTTCTTCAGTTTGTAAAGTTGGTGATTATATTTTTGGGGGCTTTCCTTTTATTTTTTAAATGTAAATTTATTTATATTCCGTATTTAAAGTTGTAAAAAAAAAAAATAACCACAAAACAAAACCAAACGAATGAAGCCGCCGGAGTTCGGTCTGTTGGCATGGTGCGTGACAGTCCCCTTCCCGCATTGGCCGGGTTTACGGGCAGCTTGCTGTGTGTGTTCCCGTCGCTCTGGGAAGTTCCGGCACACACTCACGCACACACTCACACCTGGGTGCACGCACGCACATGTGGGTCTGCGGCTCTGAGGGAGGCCCCTGTTTGGGGGGCAGATAAGAGCCTTACAGCCCAGTCTGCAGGTCTTGGACCTGCAGCAGCTCGTGACACGTGGACCATGGGTCCTGTACCTGTCACTGGTGCAAGGGAACCAGACCCTCTGCATCATAGGCTGGGGTTGGCTCTGGGGAGGGGATACCCAAGGTGGGGAGGGCTGGAGGAAGTGTGGAATTAATTCAGAATGAACACAGCCAAGGGGGTGCCTGTGTGGCTCATTCGGTTAAGCATCCAGCTTCGGCTAAGGTCATGATCTCTCATTTCATGAGTTCGAGCCCCGCGTCGGCTCTGTGCTGACAGCTCAGAGCCTGGAGCCTGCTTCAGATTCTGTGTCTCCCTCTCTCTCTGCCCCTCCCGTCCTCACACTCTGTCTGTCTGTCTCTCTCAAAAATAAATAAACATTAGAAAAAGTTTTTTCATCAGAAAAAAGAAGGAACACAGCTGAGAGGTGGATCTGGGGTCTGATCTGGGCTCAGCCCTTAGCCAGCTAGCTGTGTGGCCTTAGTTGAGTCGTAGTCTTTCTCTGGTCAGAGCCTCATCTGAAGCACAAGAAGATGATCAGGAGACTTGTGGCCTCCAAGGTCCAGCTGTGGGGTTTGGTGCCTTCCCTTGCCTACAGAGACTTGGGTACCATCCCATAAAAAAAAGATTCTAAATGTGTCCTGGGTCCCACATTTATGTAGACTGAGGCTGATGGGGAAACCCAGGAGGTGGGGAATCTGACTTACCATTAGGACAGTCTAAACCTAAAACCATTTTGCCCGTGAAAGTAGTGATCTCCCAGTCGCTGGAAGTATGTAAGTGGAGGCTGGGTGACAACTTGGCTGAGGTTAGACTGAATGACACCATGATTGAGTGATTCGTTGACTGACCCATTCATTCATTGTTTCATTCACTCGTTCATTTGCTTACCTTCTTGAGCCCTGTGATGTGTCTGTCTCTAGCAGGGCCTTTTATCGCAGTTTGATTTAAATGCTTCCTGGGGTTCCTGCTCTGAACACTTGAGAAAGTGGAGTCCATCTGTTGTGGGAGCTGTAGGTCAGGGACTGCTACCCCTGCCCCCCCAACTCTGCAGGACCCTCCCTCCCCCCGCCCCCCTGCCCCAAGCTCCCAGTGTTCTGGGTTCCAGGGTACCAGAGAAAGCTCTGGTTGGGAGGAGGGGGCGTCTCCAGTAGGAGACGGAACAGGGCCACAGCGCATGGGCATCCAGGAAGCGGCCACCAGCTGTAGTGTTCTATGGATGGCCACAGAACTTCCTGGGGGACACAAGAGAGAGGCTGGCATCTCTCCCCTCCCCGGATGCCATCTCAGGCAGCAGCAGTGCCAACCTGTGTGCTTACCAAGGGTCTGGTGGGCCCTCTGTGGGTCTTAGAACTGCCAAGTTAAACGACATTCTTCTAGAAACCCCTCTGCTGAGGAGAAGGCATCCCCTTCTTCACCCCTTCCTCTGTCTGTAATACAGTCATGATGCCTGGTACTCAAGCAGCCATCTTGAGCCATGAGATGAAAGCCAAATACTGAGATAGATCACAGGGGGAAGACGGAGGGGGTCTGGTCCCTGCCACCTGACCACCTAGCTTAGAAGTTTTTATTCTTTTTTTCTCAAGTAAGCTTTGTGTCCAACGCCCAACTGGGCCTTGAACTCATGACCCTGAGATCAAGAGTTGCATGCTCTACTTACTGACTGAGCCAGCCAGGCACCCCAGGAGTTTTCACATAAGAAAGGAAGAAATTTCTTTCTGTTTGACCTACTCTTTTTTTTTTTAATGTTTATATTTATTTTTGAGACACAGAGAGAGAGACACACACACAGGGTGCAAGCGGGGGAGGGGCAGAGAGAGAGGGAGACACACAGAATCTGAAGCAGGCTCCAGGCTCTGAACTGTCAGCACAGAGCCCAACCCGGGGGTTGAACTCACGAACCGTGAGATCATGACCCTAAGCTGAAGTCGGGCACTTAATTGGCCAGGCGCCCTTTTGTTTGAGCTACTCTTATCTTCATTTTTTTTTTGTTTTTGTTTTTTTTTTTTTTTTGGTCCTTTGAAATTGAACCTCATCCTAGTACATAGCCCCCTTCTTTCTGGGAAAGAGATGATGTGGCCACCAGGCTGGTCTGGGCACCTGGCAGTTGGCATCACCTGGTGAATGCTTCTCCTCTGTTTGAGGCCTGCTCAGATCTCAGTTCCTCTAAGGAGCCCTCTCTGTTCCAGCCGGCAGCCCTCCTCCCTCAACCAGAGCAGAACTGGAGCGCTCTTTAGACGCTTAGCGTTTACTGCGCCCAGAAAATAACAAACTAGTGAACACTGGCAGCGTATAAAGTAAAATGTCTGTGAAAATACTCGCTGGGTTGTTTTCAGCAGTGGAGGGAAGAATGAACAGTGAAGTATGGCACAGAGGCTCGGAGGCTGAGATCACACAGCTCCCTACTGGCTGGTCCCAGCCACGCGCTCCTCCGCTGACACCATAGCTGGTGTGTTTCCCACCATTTTGTTGTGTTGGATCAGGAGCCCCAGAGCCCCAACTCCTGTGCGTCGCCTGAGTTACGGTCCTGATTCAGCCACGTGGTTGCTGCGATCCTGGAAAAGCCCCGCTCCTCCCTGATCTGGGCCTCTCTGCAGATGTCAGCCTTCCTGAAAGGGCCGATCCCCCTCCCGCCCCCACCCAGAGCCCCTCTTTCATACCCTACTTCGTTTATCTTCATAGCAGTTGTCTCATCTGGCTCGCTCTGCATGTCCATCTTTTCCCGTCTCCCCTCCCTGCCCCGGAATCTCCACATGGAGGTATTTTGCTCACTACTCTATACCCAGAGCTCAGGATATTGCCTGCTACATACATGCTCATAAATGCCTGTTGAACAAATGAACTAAAGGTCTGTTATTGGGGCAGTCAAGTGCGTCTGCTCCAAGTCACAGTTTAATGTTCACCACACACTGGGCTGTGGCTGGAAAATTGCAGATTCTGACGGTGTCACTAACTGCAGATAAGATAGTTGAATTTCCCAGCCAACTCCATGCTCAGCTCTGCATCTTCCTTGTTGGAAGAACCTCGAGGGTTAGAGGTAATGTCAAATCCATCTTCTAAGTCCATCTAGCCATTATCTCTCTGTATGTGTCTATACTTCTCCATCCATCCATCCATCCATCCGTCCATCCATCCATTCACCTACCCATCCACCCATCTACTTACCATCCATTGCTTCCCCACTTATCCACTCACTCACCATCCATTTGTCCATCCACCTATCCATCCCCTACTGATCCATCCATTCACCCACCTGTCCATCTGTCCATCCATCCATCCATCCATCCATCCATTTATCACTATTTATCTCCTCCCTTCTTTATCACTTTCACCACATCCCAAATTCTATGCTTGCCACCTCATTTTATTAACTTCTGAGGAGCTCAGTGCCACCATAGAGAGAACACGGGTTTAGCAACAGAGCACAGGTAGGTCCCTGTCCTAGTATTGCTACCTCCTGCCTGACCTTGCAGAGCTGGTACCTGGGTTAGACACATGGAGGCCAAGCACTGCTCCTGGCGTGTGCTTCACCTTCTGTCAGTGAAGTACAGAAGGGGGGGTTGGTAGTTTTGAACTCTCAATGCCCAGCAAAGGGCAGTGCAGTGAAGGTGGATGCAAATGGAAGAATGAACACACGCTGACAGTGGGATTAGAATTCAGCTACAGGCAACGTGAGTTTATATTCCAGCCATCGTCCCTTTATTCTGCTCAATTAACCCGACAATCCTTTCGGGCGGATGTTATTGTCCTCGTGTTACAGATGAGGAACCAAGGACTCGGCGAGGTTCAAGCCCCTCCTCCTCCTCTCCGGTGCCTGGTTCTTCTGTAAATGGCCACAGTCCCCTTGGAGGAGTGTGAGGGAGATTAGTGGACAGACGTGGAGCATAATGTCAGGTCCTTCCCTCATTTAGTGGAGCTCTAGGTCTACGAACAGACCTCGTCTGGGGGTGAGGGGGGGAACCACATGTCTCTGTCCCCAGTGGGAGTGGTGTTGGGGGGAGGGGTTCACATCCANAGCGAAAGTTGGACACTTAACCGACTAAGCCACCCAGGCGCCCCCGGATCCAGACTTTTCTGGTTATAAAAGCCGCATGTCCTTGTGGGTTGCTGATCCATCCTTGCTTTGGGGACCCTGTGATCCACTAGCCCCACAAGTCTCCCCTGGTCAGACCAATGAGATGGCTGCTCGGTCCTGCCGCGGTTATGGTAAGCGCCCACTCTGCCCCCGGGCAGTCGTTGGGTCCTGTGCCTCCCAGCCTGGTTTCCACCCTAGAAACCAGGAGTCAGGCCACCGCAGGGCAGGACCCCACCGGGACACTGGGGCCTTCTGAAGGCTGTTGGGCTGCGTCAACAGGTGGTGCTCGCTGTCCTGGTGAAAGGGTGTGGCTCAGGTGCGGTGGGTCACCCACGGTTAACTCACAACTCTGCATTATACCCCGGCATCTCTGTCATCCCCACCTCAGTGAGCATGGGCCGCCGCTGAGTCAGGCTTCAGCAACATACCTGCCAAGCCATAAACCATCCTGGAAACAATCAGAGCCACCCCCAGCTGAGGGGACCGGCACCTTGAATCCAGAATTGCCGGTTGGTACGGCCGTATTAATAAGTTCGGCTCAACTGATCCGCTCACACATTGCCTCCAGATTTTTGATCATGTGAAATAGTGAAGTTATGCCCACATTTTGGGCTGGAGTTGATATTCAGCCCCATGCCACTGGACATCTGGGGACCCCACTGTGGCCTGAAAACATGGTGGGGTGGGGGAGCATGGGGGAGGGTCACCAAAGGGGCCCTGTTAAAGCAGGATCAGCATTATCAGACAGTGGGGACGGGCTGCTTCAGCTGCAAGGGGGCTTGGTGGGAATCAGGAGTTCAGCACCACCCCAGCCCCTCCCACGTAGCTCCATGCAAATGCCAAGTTCACTCTTTCCCAGTGAAAGGTCTGACTTTCATGGAGCAGAGCTGGTGAGGCCGTGACAGCCGCTAATGATTTAGCTCACTGTTCTGCGGGCTCAGATGTTAGCTTTCAGCCTGGTGGCTGCAAGAATTGGGTGGGTGGTACACTGAGCACAGAAGTCCTCGGTTGGTTTCTGATCCAGGTCTTGAGCCAAGATTCTAGGATTTGGGAGATTGTTTTCTGTTTCTTCAACTGTCCAGCCCTGTGAGAACCAGCTAGTCTCATCCTCATTCTCTCTCTCTTTAATTTTGAGAGTTGGGGGAGGGGCAGAGAGAGAATCCCAAGGAAGTTCCATGTTCAGTGCAGAGCCAGACACAGGGCTGGATCCCAAGACCGTGAGATCATGGCCTGAGCCAAAATCAAGAGCCGGAGGCTTAATCCACTGAGCCACCCAGGTGCCTACATCCTCATTCTCTTTTAAGGCAGTGGAGCCTCAGTCTCAGAGCCTTGCAATCAACAGGCTCTTCGTTCTAAGTAATTCTTGGTGGTGATGCTGATTCTTGTTTCCCTCTACATGCCGTAGAAGCCCAGAGCTGGTCCCTTCTTATGTGCTGAATTTTTACCGTCTTCAGTCCCAAGCCGTCCAGATAACCAGCCTATCTCTGAATTTCCTTCAACATCTATTGCCTCCAACCACTCCAGGCATCAGTTTCTCTACAGGGCGCTCTTCTTAGGTGTGGACAACAGGAACCGACTCTGGTTAAACTTCAGCAGAAAAGGATATTTGAAGAAGAGATACTCAAAAGGGTATTCAAAGGATGTGAGGTGACTCATAAATCGTAAGTGAGCTGAAGGCCTGGGCTTGTGGTCTACAAACAGGACCAACACCCTCAGCCACCAGTTCAGCACTCGGAACACCGACCGATGCCGCTGTCCATACGACCGGCCCATCCCACCCCCGACACCCGACCCTGGGCACCGCTGTCCTAGGCACCCAGCAAGCAGGTGATCTGCTTTCCAGCCCAAGTTTTGTTTTCAGATCTGGATTGGTGAGCTTCAAAGGCGCCATCAGCAAGGCAGTCTGAGGACAGGATTGGCTGATATTTCTAGCTTTTATACAGGAGGGTGGGTCCGTGGGTCCATGGGTCCAGGACACAGGAAGTGGGGGGGACCGAGAGGGATGGGCAACACAATGAACCAAAACCAAAGCCAAATGTCTGTCTCATCTTGTAGCACACTTCCTTCAGCTCTTTAGGCTGGCACAAGGTGTGTCCACCTGCNTATTGACACAAAGTAATTGAAATCCTAGCTGCAAAGATTTATGTGCACACCCATGTTCACAGCAGCATAATTCACAGTGGCCAAAAGGTAGAGACGCAAGAATCCACTCATGGATGAATGAATAAGCAAAATGTAGCACATCCCTAGGATGGAGTAGTGTCAGCTTTAAAAAGGAAGGATATGCCCGCACTTGCTACAACATGGATGAACCTTGGAAACATCCTGCTCGGTGAAATAAACCAGACATGAAAGGTCACATACTGTACGGTGCCGCTTACATGAGGTCCCTAGAATAGTCACATTCATAGAGACAGAAAGTAGATAGGGGCGCCTGGGTGGCTCAGTCAGTTGAACCTCCAACTTTGGCTCAGGTCATGATCTCACGGTTTGTGGGTTCAAGCCCTGCGTCAGGCTCTGTGCTGACAGCTCAGAACCTGGAACCTGTTTCAGATTCTGTGTTATCTCTCTCTGTCCTTACCCCGCTCATGCTCTGCCTCTCTGTCTCAAAAATAAACATAAAAACGTCTTTGGGGCGCCTGGGTGGCTCAGTTGGTCAAGCATCCGACTTCGGTTCAGGTCATGATCTCACGGTTTGTGGGTTCGAGTCCCACTTCGGGCTCTGTGCTGACAGCTAGCTCAGAGCCTGGAAACTGTTTCAGATTCTGTGTCTCCCTCTCTCTCTGACCCTCCCCTGCTCACGCTGTCTCTCTCTCAGAAATAGATAAAACATTTTTTTAAAAAGTTTAAAAAATCTTTAAAAAAAAAGAAAGAAAGAAAGTAGAATGATGGCTCCCAGGTTCTGAGGGAGTAGAAAATGGGGAGTGAGTGTTTAAAGGGCACAGAGTTTTAGTTTTGCAAGATGAAAAGTGTTGTGGAGCTGGACGGTGGTGATGGCTATACAGCAGTATCAGCACTTAACACTGCTGAACTGTACACTTACCCATGGTTAAGCTGGCCATTTTTTTAAAAGGAGGCTTCATGCTGAGCGTGGAGCCCAACGCGGAGCCTGAACCCACGACCCTGAGATCAAGAGTCAGACGCTTCACGGACTGAGCCACCTGGGCGTTCCAAGGTGATAAATTTCATGTTCTGTGTATTTTACCACAATCAAAGAGGGAGGAGCAAAAAAAAATGAGGGGCCCTGGGGCTCCCCTGGCCTGAGATGAGTTTTCTCTCCTCTGAAACCCTTCAAACATTCCACCCCAGATTCCCCGGGCATAGGAGACACTGGGTGGCAAGATCTGTCCTTGAAGGGGTGGGATCTGTGCCTGAGGCACCGGTCTGTTCCCCCTGAGGCCTGACGGGGTGCCTGGCACAGGCAGACATCGGACGGATGAGAAGTAAGAGTGCAGCCCACGCTTCTGGCCAAAGCTCCCCGGAACACAGAGGCCGCAGTGAGCACTGGGGCGGGGTGGGGTGGGGGGGCACACGCCCTCTCTCCCCAGACAGGCACACCTACTCTGCACACACAAAGCCCAGGGAAGCCAGGTGTGCAGTGGGGCCTGACAGTGGTCTCATTGGACAGCCTCCTGCTCTCCTGGTATCTGAGCCCTTCATGACCCGACAGTCTGGTAGGATGGTTAGGAACATAGGTCAGCTCTGTGCTCACTGGTTTTGCAAAACTGACATTAAGCAGTCCCGACTTTATAAAGTTGCGTGAGGGCCCAATGAGACACTGTGAACTGCTAAGCGTGGTGTCTGGGGGAGCGTACCCTTGCCTGTTGCCTCACCTGACCGCCGGCCACCCCTTTTCCTGATAAGCAGGACTCTGATCTGCTGATGGAGTCAGCAGAAATGCTGTGACCGCAGCATCGGAAGATGGAGTGAGGTTGGTCGTGAACACCTGATTCCCTTAGACCTGTGGTTGGTTCAAGTGTGGCCATGTGACCCTATTCTGACTAATGGGATGTAAGAGCAGATCTGTCGGGTAAGGAAGGAGGGTGACACTGGAGGCTCGTCCTCAATAAAAAGATAGGGACTTACAGGGACATAGCCCTTCCCTATTCTCCCCTAGATGCTTGATAAATCAGCCACCATGTTGCAGTAATGAGGTGATAAGGATGCGAAAGAAACCCCAGCCCTGACATTGGGGTTACCGTCCTCATTTCTCATGCTGGAAGAAAATGAAGCCCTTATCTTTCTTCCCCCAGCCAGTATCCGTTAGGTTTTTCTTTCTTTTTTTTTGTTTTCAATTTTTAAATCTTTATTTATTTTTGTGGGGTGGGGGAGGGCAGAGAGAGTGGGAGACACAGAATCTGAAGCAGGCTCCAGGCTCTGAGCTGTCAGCACAGAGCCCGACGCGGGGCTCGAACTCATGAACCGCGAGATCATGACCTGAGCCGAAGTCAGACGCTCAACCGACTGAGCCACCCAGGCGCCCCAGGTTTTTATTTCCTATTCCCGCAACCGGACACATCCCTCTAGATCGCACTGTCATGGAGCCCAAGAAATACTAGCTTTTATCTGACCTCATATCCTCTGCCACTCTGGGGCCAGGTATGCGGCTCTGGGAGTATCCCAACAACTGTCTCCCCAGACCCTTGGGAGAATTCCATGAGACACAGCCTGGGGAATTACTCTGCGGAGCGTGAGGGAAGAAGGAGAGGTTGTTGTGGGTCTCTCCAGGGCTCCCCAGGTGTGCAACACGTTGACTGTGGCCAGAGAGAAGAAAGCAAGGAGTCAGAGCTCACCCCGGTTTCCGAGGAAGGAAGTGTGGTTACGAAGGAGCAGGGTGGCGGGCTGGTTGAGTGCTAGGGCTCCAGAGCCTACCGGTCCCTGCGCTTCCCTCAGGCATGTTGAAGCCTCTGTGTGCCTTGGTTTCCTCATTTGAAAAAGGGAGGTAATGATTATAGTGTATCAAATAAAAAAGTGCATGTAAGACCTTAGCAAACAGCCCTTGAGCCAGCACCGCCCTGACACTATGCAACAAACTCCAAACTCGGCGGCATAGGGTGTATTTCTCCCTCATGGGTCTGAACGTCAATTGGAAGATCAGCTCGGGGGGGCGCCTGGGTGGCTTAGTCGGTTGAGCGTCCGACTTTTGCTTGGGTCATGATCTCACCGTTTGTGGGTTCGAGCCCCGCGTCGGGCTCAGTGCTGACTGCCAGCTCAGAGCCTGGAGCTTGTTTCGGAGTCTGTGACTCCCTCTCTCTCTGACCCTCCCCTGCTCACGCTCTCTCTCTCTCTCTCTCTCTCTCCTAGAAATAAATAAAACATTAAAAATTTTTAAAAAAAAGGAAGAGCAGCTCGGGTAGCACGGGGTCTGCGTGGCGGCGGGGAGAAGAGGTAGGAGGTGCTGGCATGCCTCAGTCCACGGGAAGAGCCAAAGGTAACTGAAGGAGCCATTTCTGCTGGGTGTCACCTCCTCTGGTCCCCCCAGCCCCCTTCATGTCCCCTGTCATGGTGCTAATCTGCCCCCTGTGTTGTCATTGCCCATTTACCCTGGGCCCCTGAGACAGGCACTGAGGGTATCCGGTTCCTTGCACAGGTCGGGAGAGACTGGCATGGCCCAGGATGATTATGGAGGATGCCTTGAAGGAAGGGAGGAGTGAACCTGACCTTGAGGGAGGCTAGCCTGTGGCAGGTGGATCAGGGGAAGTGAGTAAGGCCGGGGACTGGAGGTGGGGTGGGCAGGATCGTGTCCTAGGATGGGGGGCAGGAGCTGGCAGGGGACCTAAGGATAGAGGGGTTGTGGGGTCAGATGGTGGCACCTCTGAGCCAGGAGAGGGAGAAGGGACCGGGGTGCCCTGGGTCCCGGGAAGATGGTGAGGTCACAGCTACTCTCGTGGAGAAGCAGGTAGCTATTTCGGAGCCTGGCTCTGGGGATCGAGGGTGGTGACCACAAGACAGTGGGCAGGGCTGTGTCTGGGGTGGCGCTGCCCCGTCATTCACAAATGTTTACTGAGCACCTACTATGTGCCAAGCTCTGTGCTGGGTGCTGGGGTGCATCTGTGAATGGGAGAAAAGTCCTGTCCATGCAGAGCTCATATCCTAATAGGGGAAGAAGACAATGACAAAATTGGTGCGACACAGGGGAGGTCCAAAGGTGACAAGTCCCATATGCCGGTCACTGTAGACCTACTGTGTGCTGGATATGGGTGAGCTGAGATCTTGGCCCTGTAGCCACTCAGCCTCGTAGGGGCCAAGACTGTGTGTGTGCATTTGCCCCCTTCTCTGCGGTTTGTGGTCAGTGGCCTGTGTCTGCGTGTGTGTGTGCACAGCTGTCTGTGGGCGTGGCTGAGTATATCCGTGCTTTGCTGGCAGCTCACTGTTTTCCTGAGTTTCTGTGTGTGTGTGTGTGTGTGTGTGTGTGTAGGGAGGTGAGGTGGTGAGGGCTGTGATTCAGACCTTCCTCTGCTGTGGCAGAAGCTGAGGTCTGGTGGGCAGGGGGGGCTTTTCCCGCACACCTGCCCCCTTGGCTCTGGGGTGGGGATGGGGAGCCCGGAGGGCGCCCATGACTTTGTGGGAAGAAGGTCAGGGCGCAGCCGGAATGTGTTTGCGTTTCCTGGGTGATTGACTGGGTGATGGGAGCAGCCTGAGACAGATGTAGGAATGTTTCTGCTAATCAAAGCGGAAAGCAGGGGCGTGGGGGCCGCCTGAGGCCTCCCCCAGCCCCGCTCCACGGCCACCTGTCAGGGGCCTGGGAAGCAGCTGGGCAATGCTAGGGAGAAGCTCCCAGACCCAGGCGACCCCACTGTCCACTTCTGCCTCCCTGGGGATCGCCTGTCAGGCACGGCTCATCTGCTCCCCAAATATCCCCTGGTAGGTGGAAGGATGGGGTCCAGGGTTCAGCCCGGAGCACGATCCTGAGCGTGCAGGGGGTTTTGAGTCGGGTAGTGGGACTTTGGGCATCTGTCCCAGTAGCTGGGGCTGGGGGTGGGGGGAGGGGAAGAGGACGTGTCCAGTTTTCCAAGGTTCCTCCTGGTGAGCCCCTATCTCCAGCCAGCCCTGCTAAGGGCAGACCCCTTTTCTTTCCTGGGCCATGGCTTATCAGCCCCGGAACAGTCCGTGATGGCAGGAAATCACCCAAATAGGAAAACTGAGGTGGGCTCCAGGTCTCAAGGGGTTGGGTGACATGGCCGTCCCAATTCTAGGGGTGCTGCCCTCAGCCCACTGCTCACCTGCTCCAGTCACATAGGAAGCCCATGGTCCTGGGGTGGGGGGGAGAAGGGAGGGGAGGCAGGTAACTGGACACCAAAACCAGTGTGGTCGGGGCTCTGCTGGGTCATCTACCCATCTTATGAGATCCAGTGACCCCCTGCCCTGTCTACAAACCTCCCCCGGGTGGGGCCGGGGTGGGGGCCCCTGCTGAGGACTCTGTAACTGAGGTCAGGGTTGTGGGGGGCCAGGGCTTTATTGGAGATGGTTGGCTGACAGTCCGCATGGCTCCTACCCCAGGACTCCCCGGGGAGCTGGGGGCCGTGCCTGTCCCCACGCCAGCCCCCAACCCCGCCCTCTTTGCACTGTGGTGACTTCCCCAACAGGGTCCTGTAGGGCTTGTGAGCCAGGAAGGACTTGCTGACTTGGTGGCTTGCCTTGTCTCCCAGGTTACCACGGGCAGGATGCCCCGGAACCCCAACTCTGGTGCTGGCAGCTCCTCAGCTCAGTCGGGTCCAAAGTCACTTTTTGCAGATTTGGCTCTGAGACGCCTCTTTTTCCCCTCTCATTTTCCCAATCTCCCCCTTGAAGATCAGGGGAGGAGGGACGTGCCTGTGAGTCACCCTATGACTCATGGGAAGCAGAGCCAGGCCTGGGGTGTGTGTGTGTGTGTGTGTGTGTGTGTGTTCCTATGTTAGGGGGAGGAGCCTGAGCTGAAGTGGGGAGATATCCCTTAGCTTTCTAGGCTTTAGAATAGTTTGAGTGGGGCGCCTGGGTGGCTCAGTCGGTTAAGCATCCAACTTCGGCTCAGGTCATGATCTCACGTTTGTGAGCCTGAGCCCTGCCCCGGGCTCTGTGGTGTCCGCACAGAGCCTGCTTTGGGTCCTCTGTCCCTCCCTTGCTCTCTCTTCTCTCTCTGTGCAGGTGTGAATGTGAGCTCCCCAGGCCAGGGAAATCTGTGTCCATTTCATTCACGGCTGTTTGCTCAGAGTCTACGGTAGTGCCTGGCGTACAGTAGGCTCTCACCGTGCGTTGCTGGATGAAGGTGACTGAGCCAGGGCATGGCTGTGGGCATAGAGAGAGGCACTGGGACAGGGGACTCTGGCCATCATTTCTCCGGGTGGAGTGGAGGCCTTCCTTTTCTCCGTCTCTGACCACATGAAGCTGGGCAGAGAGCCGGATGCCTGAGTTCAGATTCTGGTAACCAGTTCCCATCTCTAAGCAACAGCACCCTGGACCGTAGCCTAGGGGGCTCACCATGTTACCCCTTCGAGGTCTCAGGGTGGCATCGGACAATCCTTCGAGGTCCTTCCTAGCTCTAGGACCCAAAGGAAAGGGTTGGGAAAGGAAAGTTCTGGAAGTAGTGGGGTAGGGGGCAGGGGCACAGAGAGAGAGGTGTCAGAGACACTGCTTAAAAAAGCAAAGCACCTAGAAGACCCAGACGTTTCATAGGAACGATCAATAACAGAAGCCCACCGCTCACTTACTCAGTGACCACACCCCCACTCCAGCCTCACATCTGTCTTATAGCACAAAGATGCCTGAGAGGGAGGCTGACCGTGTGCTTTCTCCACAGGGACGGTCCCTGGCTCCTGGCTTTTCCTTGGTGTCCCCAGCCGGCTGTACAAACCCATTTGGCCAGCCGCCATGATGGTCTGCAGAGAACCCGTGGTAGCTCCTGCGACATAGCTCCTCCTTAGTCCTCGCACACCGGCTATGTCCTTGTCACCCTGGAGGTCTGCCAGGTCTAGCTGACCAGCTTGTATTTTCTGGTATCCACATTTCCTTCCTTTTCACCCTTAGAAACAACATTTGCCTCCCATGAGCATCTAGCTCCACTTCCACTCTTTAGCCTCTCTCGGAGGTGATGGAAATGATTCTGGTACCCGGGGTCCCCAGCCATGTCTGGGCTCTTGGTGGCAGCTCCATCCAGGAGGCTGGCCGTCACCCACAGCTCTCACCCCATGTGGCCTCAGAGAGGAGAAGAGGGAGGTGATTCTGGCTAATGTCTTTTGCACATGTAAACTTTTCACTTTGAGATAACTGTGGATTTGCCTGCCGTTTCAAGAAATAAGGCAGAATTCCCCTACGCTCTTTACCTGGTTTCCCCCAAAGGGAGCATCTTGCAAAAATATAGTATGATATCACAACCAGGATGTTAACACGGATACGGTCAAGACACTGAATATTTCCATTGCCACAGGGAGCCTCAAGTTGCCCTTTTATGGCCACGCCCGCTTCCCTTCAATCCCCTCCCCCTCCTTAACCCCCTACGCTGCCCTGAAAGCACTAATCTGTTTTCCATTTCTGCAATTTTGTCATTTCAAGAATGTTATATAAATGGAATCGTGCAGTATGTAACCTTTTGGCATTGGCTTTTCTGACTCAGCATAATCTCTGGAGAGCCATCCAGGTTTTGTGGGGCTCACTGGACTGCTTCATTCCTTTTTGTTACTGACTTGCATCCCCTGGTATAGATACATGGTTTAACCACTCATTTGTTGAAGGACATCTGGGTTGTTTCCAGGTTTGGGCTAGTATGAATAAAGTTGCTGTGAGCATCTCTGAATGAGTTTTGGCGTGAACGTAAGTCTTATTTCTCTGGGATAAATGCCCAGGAGTGTAATTCCTGGGTTGAATGGTAGTTGTACGTTTAATTTTTTTTTTAAGTTTATTTGTTTTTTTGAGTGAGAGCATGAGCAGAGGAGGGACGGAGAGAGAGGGAGAGAGGGAGAGAGAATCGCATGCAGGCTCCGTGCTGTCAGCACAGAGCCCAATTTGGGGCTCGATCCCACGAACTGTGAGATCATAACCTGAGCTGAAACCAAGTGTTGGAGGCTTAACCGACTGAGCCACCCAAGCGCCCCGCATGTTTAATTTGTAAAGAAATTGCCAAACTGTTTTCCGGAGTGGCTGTACTGTTTCACGTTCTCATGAGCAGTGTGTGAGTGATCCAGTTCCTTGGAATCCTCACCCACATTAGGTCTTGTCACCATTTTTAAAATTTTAGTCCTTCTGGGGCGCCTGGGCGACTCAGTTGGTTAAGCGTCTGACTTCAGCTCAGGTCATGATCTCACAGCCCATAAGCTCGAGCCCCGCGTCAGGCTCTGTGTTGACAGCTCAGACCCTGGACCCTGCTTTGGATTCTGTGTCTCCCTTCTCTCTGCCCCTCCCCCTCTTGCACTTGGTCTCTAGCTCCATCTCAAAAATAAATAAACATTAAAAAACGTTTTTTAATAAAATAGAATTTTAGTCATTCTGATAGGTGTATAATGATAGCTCGTTGGGCTTCGATTTGCATTTCACTGCTGGTAAATGATGATAAACATACTTCTGTGTGCTTGCCTGCCATCCTATTTGGTGAAGTGTCCCTTCATCTGTTTTGCCCATTTTCTAACTAGATTTCCCCCCTCTTTTTTCTTTCTTTCTTTCTTTCTTTTTTTTTTTTTGCTGTTGGATTTTGAGAGTTTTTTGTAGGTTCTAGACACTGGTCCTTTGTCAGAGAAGTGGTTTGCAAATATTTTCCCCCCAGTCTGTAGTTTCTCTTCAGCTTTATAGGAGACTCTTCCACAAAGGAAAAATTTTAAATTTTGATGAAGCCCGACTTATTAATCTTTCCTTTTATAGCTCAGTACAAGTACTGCTTGCCTAGCCCTAGATCTCCAAGTTTTTCTCCTGTGTTTTTTTTTCTTAAAGTTTTATGTTAAAGAATTTTTTTACATTTATTTATTTTTGAGAGCCAGAGAGAGACAGAGCATGAACAGGGGAGGGTCAGAGAGAGAGGGAGATACAGAATCCGAAGCAGGCTCCAGGCTCCGAGCTAGTGGTCAGCACAGAGCCCGACGCAGGGCTCGAACCCACGAACCGTGAGATCATGACCTGAGCCAAAGTCAGATGCTCAACCAACTGAGCCACCCAGGCACCCCTCCTAAAAGTTTTATAGTTTTACATGTCGCACTTAAGCGTACGGTCTCTTCTGAATTATTTTTGTATAAGGTATGAGGCTTAGGTCGAAGCGTACTTATTCTTGGATTTTTCATTTTGCTCCAACACCATTTGCTTCTTTTCTCCATTGAGCTGCGTTTGCATTCTTGTAAAAAACTGGTCAGGGATATCTGTGTGGTCTATTTCTGAGTGCTCTAGTTTGTTTCATCGGCCTTTGTGTCCCTTGCTCTGCCAATATTATAGTCTTGCTCACTGGAGGGATGTAAGAAGCCTTACATACTTTATATATAAGGTTTTTGATAACTCATACAGACTGCTTCCTCTCACCCTGTTTTTTTCAAAATCATCCCACTGATCTAGTTCCCTTGCTTTTCCATATACGATTTAGGATAATGTTGTCTGTTGTCTATTGTCTACAAAACATTTGGCTGGAATTTTCATAGGAATTGCATGAAGCCCGTATGCCAGTTTGGGGAGAACTGACACTTTCACTAGGTTGGGTCTTCCTCGTGCACAAAGTACGTCTTTCCATCTGTCTTTTTCTGATTTCTTTCATCAGCTTTCTGAGAGCGATCAACATGCATGTCCTGTGTATGTGTTTCGTCAGATTTACACCTAAGTATTTATTGGTGTTTTGAGCAATTATGAGTGGTATTTTAAATGTTTGTATCTTCTGTTTTGCTGCTGAGACTCTTATTTTCTTTGGTCTCAGACGTATTCGTCACACTTCTGTTATCTCGGTGTTGGCCTCATATTGTCTTTCCCCCTTCAGCTCGAGATCTTCCTGGCCTTTGGCATGATGAGCGATTTTCTAGGGATATCTGGGTATTTGGGGTATTATGGAATGAGACTGTATCTTATTAAGCCTTCTGCTGCAGACGGTTTCCTGGGAAGCTGCTTAAGTGGGAAAGTGACAAATAGGGTTAGAAGTCCAAATTACCCACTTGGCCTCTCTCTGTTGAGGCAAGGCCTGGTGGGGCTCCCTGTCGCTGCACAGGGGGAGAGAAAAGTCCCAGCCCCCTACTTGGCCTTCCCTGAGGCACCTCAGCCAGGAGATCGGAGCACTTTATATACTGCTGAGAATGGCATTGAGGTTTCTCACGCCATCTCGCTGGCATGGGTGAGGCCCTGGAGTTTCCTCAAGGGTTTGGCTGGAGCACGCCAATTATTGCCTAAAAATTTTCTGCCTTGCTAGCTACCCCTTTTCTGGTTCTTTGGTTAGATAGAGTAGGCTTTTGTTGGCATCTGTGGTATTCAGACCCTTTGGCATTTCAGCTTCAAGTCTGGGACATATGAGGCCAAAAAAAAAAAAAAAAAAAATCCAACAACCAAGAAATTCATCATCGGGTTGTTTCTTGGGTCTTATGATCCCTAACTAAGCTACCTTCTTCTCCCCTCCATCCAGAACCCCCTCGGGCTCGTTTTATATATTATGTCTCGAGTTTTAGCTGCACTCAGAGGACTAGGAAAATGAGTACATATCTACTACTCTCAGAAGCAGTAACATTTAAATTTAGGGGCGCCTGGGTGGCTCAGTCGGTCAAGCGTCCCACTCTTGACTTTGGCTCTGGTCATGATCTCACAGTTGGTGAGTTCGAGCCCCACATCGGGCTCTGTGCTGGCAGCGCCAAGCCTGCTTGGGATTCTCTCCCCCGTCTCTCTGTCCCTCCCCTGCTTGCTTTCTATCTCTCTCTCAAAATAAAAATAAACATTTTTTAAATTTAAATTTTACTTTTTACTTCAGGTGGAGATTGTTGAGTTAATTAAAAATCTTTGATTTTTCGTATACTTCCCTTTATGCAAGGCCCCCTCTTATTTTACATAAAGTGTGTGTGTCTCTCTCTCTCCTCATCCTTAAACAACTCCTATTCTCCTCCCTCCAAAGACTCCCCCTCTCATGTACTCAATATATGCCCTTAAATATGTGTACGCTCAACACTAAGGTAGCTTTTGGGGTGTGTGTATGCATTTCAAGTTCACACAAATGGCACCATGTCAGACGTCCCGTTTTATTTACTTCCTTTTTAACTCAAACCCAGGTCTTTCGATGTGACCCATGTTGCTTTGCAGAGGGGTTCCTTCCGCCTACCACAGGCATCTACCACAGGTCCTCACCCACTTCCCTAGTGAGGCATACCTGGCGCCTCTGCCTCACGGCCGCTGTCATCAGGGCCACCAGGAACATCGTGGGCATGCCTCCTGGCGACGTGGGTGCAAAGTGCTCTGAGGTTTACACCAAGGCGTAGGGCTACTGGGTCACGGGCACACGCTACCACAATTGCCCCAGGGATGGCTTAGTGCTTCGGGGAGGGTTTGTACCTGTTCGTGCTCCAGCCAGCTGGGTCTGGGAATCCTGTTGGGAAGACTTAAATAGCTCTGGGAGTTCTCTGGCTGAGCAGACATTATTTGGACAAGAGGAATGACTACCCTCTAAGGCACGTTTGGGCTTGTAAATCACCAGGCAGTATAACCCAAGGTTCGCCGGCATTTCCCCCTGGTGATCAGGGGAGAGCCCGGCCTGGTCCGGTGGAGGAGGGCTAAGGTATGGGATGGGAAAACATCCAGAAGCAGGGAGAGCCGCGAACCCCCAGGGATCCCAGAAGCTGAAAGAGCCCCTGGGAATTTGAAATGAACGAGAGGTGAAGGAAACAGCCCGTACTCCAGAGTCTGGCAAGCAGTTCATACTCAATATGCACCAACTATAAGGACCAAGGAAGGAATGATTGGCCCATGCGTGCCTTTGCACACCCGCTGACGGTGGGGGGGGGGGTCCTGTGCTTCCGGGAACCCTAAACTCTCTTTCCTACACTGGCTCTGCCAGCAGGAGGTGCACATTTGTGAAGGGGCAGCCAGGGTCCTTGGGGCCCCCCAACACCTGCTTCTGATCTCCCTGCCTGTCTCTTCCAGCCCCTCAACTTTCATTCATTCGGTCATTCATTCACTCATTCATCCCTAAAATTCTTCCAGACACCTAACTGGGCCCCGCCCTGTGCTAAGCTTCTGGGGACTGAGAAATGAGTGACTCAGATGCCCCCCCACCCCCACCCCAGGACAGCCTCAGTTTAGAGCCCTCAGTCAGCCGGGTGTCCTTAGCCTGGAGGGCCATTCCACGGTCTCCTGGCCCGGCCTCCACTGGTTCTCTGCAGAT
>NW_027529175.1:58573-88298 GCF_008692635.1 Crocuta crocuta | reverse complement strand
CCTCCCCTTCCCCCCTCCCCAGCATTGCTCTCCGCTGACTGTCTAGACTTCCCTTTCGGGATGTTTATTGCAATTTGTCACTGTCTATTTCTGCAATTATTTAATTTTTTTTAAGCGTGTAACCTGTTACTCGTGACTGTTTATTCACAAGCGTTCAGTAAATACTGCGGAATAACTGTCAGAGGACTAGGGGCTGAAACGAAGGTGGCTGTGGTTTCTCCGCCAGGACAGAGAGACCGCTTCTGGCTGGGGCCAGGAGGGAGGGCTTCCTGGTGGTGGCGGTGACTCCGAACCGGACAAGGGAGCTCCAGGCAGAGAGAACCACGTGCAATGTCCACGGGCCCAACAATAAATTGCTGGGAACCAGCATGGAAGACTTTGGGCAATGGAGGTGGAGGTTGCTTTTTCTTTTCGAGTTTTTTTTAACTTTTTATTGAAGAGTAAAATGTGTAAAGAAAAATGCCTATATCATTACGTGCTCGGCTGGATGAGTTTTCGCATCCGTTAAACACACCAGCATGACCCGTGCCTGGATCAAGAGACAAGACATTGTCAGCATCCAAGAAACCCCCCTGTGCCTTCTGAGACATGTGTCTCCTGTTCCCCCCAAAATAACCACCATCCTGACTTCAGCGCCCTGTGGTCTGTTTTTGAAGTTCACATAAATGGAACCACACGGCGTCGACTCCTCTGTGTCCGGCTTCCGCCTCTCGGCATGAGGTGCGCCCGATTCTTACCCTGTGCTCCTGCTGATGGATATTCGGGTTATTTCTGGGCTTTGGCCGCCATGCATAAAGCTGCAGCAGAGGACCGTGTGCCTGTCTTTCAAGGGACATATGCATGCGAGTCTATTGGACATAGACGCAGGGGTGGGCCTGCCGGGTAGAGGGGAGGCCCACGTTCAGCCGTTGTAGACGGTGCAGGACCATTTTCCGAAGTCGTTGTCCCAGAGATGTTCCCTGGGGCACCGGTGTTCTGGGCATCCCAGCTGTTCCACACCCTTACCAGCCCTCGATATTTTCTCGAATTTTCTTTCTAGCAATTTGGGCGGGTGTGCAGTGATACCTCATCGTGGTTTTATTTTGCCCTCCCCTCGTGCTTAACGATGCCTTTGTGTGTGTGCCGGCCACTTGCAGACCCTCTTTTGTAACCCCTCGCCCGCTTTTCCTTGTTGACTCTCTTTTTCTTATTGATTTGTAGGAGTTCTTTATATATTTTGGACGGTGAGTTCTCTGTCAGGTGTTTTGTTTTGTGAATACGCCATGGATCCGACACCAGGGACGGAGGTGGTTGACCTGCATTTCTAAAAGCTCCCGCGGGGCTGAGGGGGAGGACAGAGGGCCAGCCAGGAGGGAGGACCACCGCGGAGATGCTGCCCAGGGCGGTGGCTGAGCGGGTGGACGGCAGGGGCCGGGGTCTAGAAACACTTCAGCAGCAGAACCGACAAGCAGCATCTGTTGTATCATGTCATGACAAAAACAAGCTGCGGGTGGTGATGGGGCTGGGGGTGGGCAACGAGGCTGACTTCCAGGTCCCCCTGGCCGGCTGATGGGCTGACGCACTCTGCCCACCCGGCCACCAGCAGCAAAAGGCGGCTTTGTCCTCTCCGGCCCCACCCAGGCCTGCTGGACGGAGATGCTCTGGGGTCACCGTCGGGACACTGGACAGAGTACCCAGTGGTGGAATCTGGGTCTCCAGTGGCAACTGGGGGACAAACACACCCCCCCACGGATACACACACACGGCTGGGCTGGTCCGTGAAGACCCTGCGCCCCAGATGGGCAGGCAGCTGCGGGATCTGCCCCAGGCAGGATGGACAATGACCGCCTGTGTGCAGCCTCCTGGCCCCTGCTGAGTCCAGGCTCAGGGGATGAAAGTCCTGCTCAGGTCCTCAGTCCCCGGGGAAAGGGGGGAAACCGTTTCTGCAGTGTCTGGACTTCCAGCGCTGGAATTGGGCCTGACTCCCTCCCAGAAAGCAAGGACCCCCCACGTCTGTGCCCAAGGGTTCGTTTCTCACTGAAGCCCCACCCCCATTCTGTTTCTCAGCGTCTGCTTGGAAGAGTCTCGTACCCTCCGGCTTGAGCGTTGGGTTCAGCGGCTCATAGCGTTCCTACTATGACACTGTAACTAAACATTACAAACTCGTTCCACGATGGGAGGACTCACCACGTGCCGCCCTCTGCCTTACATATGTGATGTCAGCCACTCCTCCCTCTGGCCTCTAGGGAAGTGTTCATTTTTTCCTTTGTCTTCAAATGAGGACCCTAACTCGCCCAAGTTCACACAGTCAGAGTGGCAGAGGCAGGATTTGAACTTGGGCCAGTTGGACCCTGCAACCCCCTTTTCTCCATCTCCCTGGATTGCCAGACAGTAGGGGCCGTGAGGGGACTGAATGTCCCCCCCAACCAGTGACCTCATGGTCACCTTATTCTGTCTATAGGAAGGGCCTGACTCTGAGCTGTGCTACCGGGAGGGGGAGGGGAGGGGGGTTATCCTGAGAGAGCTCAAGTTCATATTCTGGCTGTGCCCTACCTCTCTGCCTGACCTTGGGTGAGTTGCATATCTCAGGGCCTCTGTGTCCTCATCTGAGCAATGGGGTAATCTCCACCCAGTCTCGGTCCCTTGGATTCTTGGGCGAGCAAGGTATGGAAGGGCCCAGCTGAGCGGAGCCCAGAGGACAGAGCTGTCTGCTTTTGTCATGCTCCTTGTATGGATCCCTCCTGGCGCCTAAGTTGACCTTTCCTGTTCCCTTTTTTGGTGTTAGGGAAGAGTCAGATGGCTCCCCCACCCCCTCCCACCCCAGCCTGCACTTTTCCCAGCTTACTCAGTCCCCAGCTGCCCAAGTGTCCCAGGCAGGCCCTGGGTTCTGGCCAACACGGGCGCTCCCCATCCCAGGGCTTCAGGCTGGCCAGATGGGCAGATGTCACTGAAAATAGCTTTGATAGGAGATTCTTCCCTTTCCGGTGCTCAACCACTTCCTCTCTGACAGAGCACGCGTCTCTAGAAGGTTCTGCCTGGCGGACCGAAGGGCATGCCTTGAGTCCTTGTTTCTCATTCTTGAGTGTGTCCTACAGTAGCAGACATTGAGTGGCTCCTCCCTTGGCATCCATTACCTCCCCTCCCTCCTGACAGGGCCGCCCACTTTTCTCAGCCCATACCTGGATGGGGTAATCATGGCCCATGCTCCCGGTGGGCCCTGATGGGTTTAAACCAATTACTGTATCCTATCTCATGGCTACTGTGATTGGTTCAGCGTTGGACACATGACTCAAGTCGTCCAATCAGAGCAGTGGCCTCTACTTAAACTCCCCAGGAGGTAGACTTTCTCTCCCTCTCCGCTGAATATGGAGAGAAGCCAGACCCAGACATGACGGGGGGGCCATACTGAGACCCCCCAGGGGAGAGCCAGCCTGGGAAAGGAGCAAATGCAAGAACATGGAGCCTAGAGATGGAGGCAGAGAAATCAGGGCCGGTCACCCGGTTTGCAGGGCTGGGTCTCTGCCCAAAACCTCAAATACCCACTTCCTTTTCACTTACTGCATAGCCCACAGATTTTAAAGCCACCTCAAGTTGGATTTTCTGTAACTTGGAACTGAAAAATTGTGCACAAAGCGTGTAGCATAATGAGGGCCAGCCCTCCAGTCCTCTTCCTTCATGTCGAGCTTACAGGATGGAGCCCCCGGCAATGCAGGCCATGCTTGTGTCATAATACATCCCTGTGGCCTCCTTAGCCTCAGGCGGAGCACCACTTAGAGGCCTCATATGGATGTTCCAGATGGGAGCACCAAGGCTCGCCATTCTCCACCCCTCCCCTACTCCGCTGGCTGTGTGCCTAAGGCCTCCGGCAGATGGGAAGGGCTTAGGACCCAGCCTGCTGAGTCCCCAGGCCTCTGGGAAGGCTCCTCTCCTCCCCCACCCTAACCCATCTGAAAATGGCAGCTGTGTTCTGTATTGCTAAAACTGGAGCGGTCCTTTCATGAGCATGGAAGGTGGAGTCTGCTCTCAGGAGTCTCCACTGTCAAGTCCAAACACCTTGCCCTGACATCCAGGACCCAGTGCCCTCCACATCTCCTCCTCACCCTCTACTCCTCCCTGGAGGCAGGAAGGGAAGCTTGTGGCAACTGTCTAGCCATCTGTCCTTACAGAAATGTGTTGGGTGTTGCCAGGCTAAGGGATGTCACCTTAAATTAATGACCATCAATCTCAAGTTGGCCCTTGGTATTTGTTCCAATGAGCTCCTTGTGGGTCATAAAGTAAAAGCTTAAGACAGCTATAATTTTGTTATCTCTCATGGATTCTGTGGGTCATGGATATGGGAGGGGATCAGCTGGGTTGTTCAGGGTTTCACAGAGTGGCAGTCACATGGTGGCTAGGCTGAAGCATCTGGGCACTAGCAGGACATCTCTCTCTCTCTCTCTCTCTCCATGGCCTCAGAGCCTTCCCATGTGGTCTCTCTACATGGGCTAGTGTGGGCTTCCTCACAGCATGGCGGCTCAGGATTTCAACAGGCGTATTCTACAACATGGAAGTGTTTCCCGTAGTAGCTTCAAGAGTGTTAGGACAGCACTCCCACTGTATTCCATTGCTAAGGAGTGAGTCACCAACTTGCCCTCCCTTCAAGGGGAGGGAAATTAGGCTTCATTCTTTAGTGGGGGAATGGAAGGTTCTAGAAGTGCTTGTGGGATGGGAGATATTGTTGCGGCCATCTTGGAAAACGCATCTGCAGAGTTCTGTTGGGCAGTGCAGCTACATTTCTCTGGTCCCCTTGTTCCCCCTCTATGTACAAGGGCTCTTTCACACTTCTCCTCCTTCCACAAACCTCCAGGGCCCTCTTCTCTTATTTGTAGCCCGTGGTGTTGCTGCTTTTGCACTGAAATAACGGAAGGGATCATGGGAAAACGTCTACGTGCTCCGCCCACTCTCCTGCTGGGCCCGGCACTGGCTCAGGCTGCTTTCCCTCCTGGTCTTGATGGTGGTGGGGTACCTGCGAGTCTCCTTCATGAGCGCCCTGAACCCCATGCCTCCTGCCATCCGCACTCAACCCATACCAGTGATTTCCCCTCTCTGGGCTCATTCTCTGGGCGAGAATGCTAGTTCTTCTGCCATCTTAAAAAACAAACAAAACCTGAACCAAACCAAAAAACAGCCCTGTCTTCACCCCACCACTCATGCTGTCTGCTCCAAGGTCAACCCCAAGCGTGGCAAGGCCTGGATTAGGAGTCCAGAGGGAAGTCGGCATACTCTTAGGTCTAAATATCCAAGCAATATAAACACGTTAAACACTTCTGAAGTTGGGGTGCCTAGGTGGCTTAGTTGGTTAAGCGTCCGACTTTTGCTTAGGTCATGATCTCACGGTTCGTGGGTTCGAGCCCCGCATCGGGCTCTGTGCTGACTGCCAGCTCAGAGCCTGGAGCCTATTTCAGAGTCTGTATCTCCCTCTCTCTCTGCCCCTCCCCTGTGCACGCTCTCTCTCTCTCTCCTAGAAATAAATAAAAATATTTAAAAAAAACACTCGTGAAGTCAAATATAGGCTCCTTCTACTTGAGAAGTAGATCTTATTCTTTTTTTCTTACTCACGCAGTACTTATTTGTCTTCCTTCTGTTAAACCCTGAGCCACCCACTTCCCCCAGGCTGCCTGGGGAAGTATAGGAAAAGGAACCTACAAGGCAGAGGAGACAGACCCACGGGAGGTGGAGACGGCTCTGTCACGTGGCGAAGAGGAGAAAGACCACCAATGGTCGCAAGAACCCGTGGGCTCTTGGAGAACAAAGCCCAGAATGTTGTAGGAGAAGAGCTGTTACTTCAGAGAAAGGTCCCTGACATAGTCAATGACGGGGCTCCCAAATACAGCCCCAATTCCAGCCCCAGAGCCAGCCACCCGTACCGTGGCAGCCCGGGCCCCAATGAACGTGGCTGCTGTGTCCATACCCCGTAAAATAGCTCTGGTTCAGAAGCTGTGGCGGGGGGGCGCCTGGGTGGCTTAGTTGGTTAAGCGTCCGACTTTCGCTTAGGTCATGATCTCGCGGTTCGTGGGTTCGAGCCCCGCGTCGGACTCTGTGCTGACTGCCAGCTCGGAGCCTGGAGCCTGTTTCGGTCTGTGACTCCCTCTCTCTCTGACCCTCCCCTGCTCACGCTGTCTCTCTCTCCTAGAAATAAATAAAACATTAAAAAAAAACAAAAGAAGAAGCTGCGGCAGGGAATAAGTGAGGTCAGGAGACGTGGGGCTGCCAAGCTGCTGAGGCTCTCATCTGTCAGTGTCTCCGGCAGTTTTAGCACCAAGGCAGACAGTGATCGGCTCAACAGCTGAGCGGCGCTTGTGACCAAGTAGGCGGAGATGAACTTTGCACAGGCGACCATTTTCAGGGGATGCGGATGCAGGAGAGCTGCTCTCAGTTCAGAGAAGACAGAGAGAAGTAGATCTTCTTGGTGAAGAATTTGGATTCAGAATTCTCCCACTTCCGGAACACGGAGGCAGGCGGGGAACCAGCCTTGGCCATGGCCGTGGCCTTGGCGCTGGTCTCCAGCCCAGCCTCCTTCTTTTCTCACTTTCGGTTCCCCCCACACCTTGACCAGCCCTGAGCACCTGGCGTGTGGACACCCAGCCCAGACCAAGCTCTGTCCACCGTCCCCCACCCTCGCAGCAAATGGCTACCCTTGGCCACCACTGGGGAAGGGGACAGGAGGATGACTCGTGGGTCCCTCCGAGCCCCTTGCCTGGGTCTCAGGGCACCACTGCCGCTCCCCTGTATCGCCACCCTCCTGGGAAGAGCTGTGTTGACTTGCCCTTTTAATAAGCTTCTCTCCCCGGTTCCCAGCCTAACCCCTTCCCATCAGACTTGCACCCTCCTCTCTGCAGGAAGTATATCTGTCCCACTCTCTTGAGCGCCCCCTCCTGCCTGGCTGGTCCCCCCCCCCCTTATCTCTCCCAACAGTAAAGGTAGGGGGAGCCCAGGGCTCAATCTTTGGACCTCTTCTTTGTCTACATCCCTTCCCAGGGTGATCTCATCCGATCTCTTAGGTTAATTGCCATCCACAAGCCAATGACACCCAAATGTGTGTCCCCAGCTGGGACCTGGACTTCAGACTCCCACGTCTGGCTGCCTGCTCCACTGGGCCCGTTTCAGATGCATCACTGCTCATCTCAGCCCTCGCCCATCCAACCTCAGTGCCTGCTGTCTCAGCTCCCACGCAGCCTGAACTCGCCCTTCAGTTGTCGAAGCCCCGCCCTCCCTGCCTCCCACCTTCTTATCCTTCCTGCTCACACTTCTTCCCGTCTGGCACGCCATGTATTTGCCTCATTAATTGTTCTGTTGCCTGTTTCCCTCCGCTGAGACGGAAGGTGAACCGCAGGATCCCCAGACTGTGCCTGGCACATAGTAGATCCTCAAGAAATATTTCTTGAATGACTGAATGACTGAATGAATGAATGAATTGCTGATCAGTCCTTGCGTTCTTTCCCCCATGAATGTCCACTTAGTTTCAGAAGGTCTCTCAACCCTCAGGTGAGCTGCAGCCTGTTTATCACTCCGGACAAAGGGTGTTCCCCTAACTACCCACCGTACTGCCCTCCATTACTGTATGCCCTTCCTGAAACCCTCCTGTGAGAAGTCACCTCTTCCCTGAAGCCCTCCTGATTCACCCATCACTTTCTCTCTTTCTCTGGTGCCCTCCAAGGGCGGGGGGACCATATTATACCTGTGTTACCTGTGACTGGGGTCTGTCCCACCCTCCCGATGGACAGTGCACTTGCCAGGGAGGGCTACACCTGTAACTCCAGGCTCAGCAGAACCTTAGTATACAGCGGGTGCTCACTCAGTGTTTGCTAACTTGAGCTGAACATTTGGCTTAGTGTTATGTGCAACATTTTTCATGAGGCCTTAGTTTCTTTTATCTTCAATCATGTTGATTTGTTTTTTGGATTCATCTTTAATTTGTTGTTGTTTTTTATTACCTCTTTTTCCTTTTCCTGATTATAAATCAAGTGCGCCTGGCAGTAAATGTCAAAAATACCCACGAGTATAAAGGAAAGACAAGATTACCCATGATTTAGGAAGCCAGAGATAATGATTATTATTAGCATGTGGGGTATCAGCTTCGACTTTTTTCTTTTGGGGGCACATTTTTTCTTTTACTAAATCTTATATTGTGACCATCTTCCATGGCGTCACAATTCTTCAAAGACACCACATTTCATGGGTGTCTGATATTCCACCCGTTCTACTCAGATCGTCAGAAGTCACTTTACCGAGCGCCCCACGTGCTGCCCTGTTCCGCGCTCCACGCACATACACGCCCCCACCACCGCCGACGCGCTTGCGCACACGCCCGTGTGGCTGGCTCCCTGTCTCCACAATCGAGGTGATTTCCCAGCAGAGGGTGAGGAGTGCACCGATCATGTGGCCTCAGCAGGGTGTGTTCCAGTCTTTTCCTTTTATGGTCCCTCAGACAGACAGATGTCGGGACAGACACACGCGGGACAAACAGGCAGGAAGCAGAGAGGGGCCCTGGCAACGTGGAGGCCATGTCTTTGGGGGTGTCTGGGCTTTCCGGGGGGCCAGGGGACTGGGAAGATGGAGTTGTTGGGAGCAGTTGTTGGGAGCTTGTCCCTGGCTGCACTCTGAGGGACAAGTCCCAGACAAAGGGAGGTGACAGAACAGGGTTTCCTCTGCTTAAGGGAATACAGAAGGACGTGGGTGTCCACAGGACCAAAAACCTGAACTGCAGAATCCTGGGACCCCAGAGGGCCTCAGTACGACCTCAGTGGGACCGGCCCAGAGGGACCTCCTTGTCCAACTCTCCAACGGTCAATCGCAGGTGCTGAGGTCCAGCGTAGGGACCTCGTGGGACTACTGATTTGGGCAAAGAGCTTTTTCTGCCTCCCCATGTGGCCTGGACTAGGTCTCCCCCGGCTTCCGTCCCCAGAGCCAGAGTGAGCTCTTGAAGTCTTCAATGGGCATTGAACGCAGTGCTCCGGAGGGTCTTTAGGACTGGGCAGAGGGGTTTGGGGGGAGGGTCCTTGAGCAGCAGGAGAGGAGAGAGGGAGGGAATTTGGAGACTGGCACACGGGCTTGACCTCAGAGGCGTCCACCCCTGTGCAGACACTCTGCCTTCCCTGCTGAGTCCTATGTGACTCCTTATGTCCCCGCAGATGCAGAGGGCAGTGCAGGGAGAGAAGAAGGTCCCCGTGTCCGGGGTCCCCTGCTCACAAGGAGGTTTCTGGCATGGTCGCTCCAGGGAGCTGCCCTGTCAGGCTCCCTCCCAGACCGCTCTGGCTCTCACGGTCTGAAACTAGAGGCTGTTTGCAGGGAAACGCGGAAAAGCGTGAACCCGGCTCTAGGGAGGAGCAGCAGATGCGTGAGGTCCGGAGTCAGCTCGGCCTGGCTAACTAACTGTGGGATCTTGGACAAGTCATTTGCCTCCCAAGAGCCCAAGACACAGCCGGGGAGGAGGCTCCAGAGGGAGACCACCCTGGGACCGTGTTGTTTCTCTGAGTCTCAGAAGCCTGCAGACCATTGGTGAGGATGGAGGGCGCCCTAGAAAAACACTGAAAACCACGTCAGCACTGGGCTCAGTGGGGAGACAGGCTGGGTTTCTCCCCTTGGTCGGGGGAAGGGGCTTTGCAAAGGCATGATTCCTGGGTCACAACGCCACAGTGTGGCCGTGCTGAGTTTGCTTAAAGAAGGGAGACAGCCTTCCCATTTTGTAGATGGAGAAACTGAGTCTCAGAGAAGGAAAATTACTGTCCCAGGCACTAGGGACTAGAACCCAGGATCCCCCTGCCTCTCCCCTTTCCACCCCTCCGCCTCTGCCCTCTGGCCACTCTCCTGAGCTTCCCTGGGGGTAAGGGAGGGGGCTGGGGACCCCCAGAAGACGGAACCCCAAAGAGAAAACCCTTCTCTGTTGACTGACTGCCCGAGACCTTCCCAAACCTTCTTTCCAGGATGGGGGTTTGTTTCTGTGACAGCACGGGGTGGGTAGGACTGGTGCCGGGGGGGTCTCCTGTTACCCCACATCCAAGGGGCACCCCAAGTGGGACGTGGTCCTGCCTTGCAGAGAGACAGCCTGGCACTGGGCCAGTGCCCCGGCGGCAGCGGCAGCTCAAGGCAGCTGGATGGGGCTGCCGCCAAGAATTCCAGGAATGCGGAGGGGCTGTGTCCTTCCCGCTCCTTTCCTACCCCCACCTCCTAGAACAGGATATTCCCCGTCCAGGGAAGCCCAAGTCCAGCCCCCTTATGGGAAAACCTCAGGGTATGTGAGGGGGCACCGCTCCTGCCCCGGGATGGGCTTTCAGTTCAGGGGACCCCAGGGGTCTGGCACGGCAGAGGAGGACGCAGCGGGTCTGTGTGGGTTCCACTGGGTGCTGAGGACCTACTATGTGCTAAGTGCTTCGTGTGCACCAACTCACAGATCTCACAGCCATTGTCGGAGAGTCTGTTTTCCAAATCAGGAAGTTGAGGCTTGGCGGCGCTAAGGAGCTTGCCTGAAGGCACCAGCCGGCACGTGGCAAAGCCAGACTCCATCCGGGTCAGCCTGACACCGATGTCTTTGCTCTCAGCCACAGGGCCAGGTGGTCTCAATGCCGCTGTGGCCACAGGGGGACCGTCTCCCGGTGCCCCCCCTTGGCACCTGCAGAGGTTGGGGGGAGGGGCGTGCAGCAGAGAGGCAGTCCCTTCCCCAGCAGCTGGTCTGTCTTGTAGTTGGCAAAGGGTCAGTGTGGAGTTTGTGTCTGAGATACAGGGGCCCGCAGGCCAGTTCTCCACCTCTCCGTGGCTGCTCTTGCAGGGTCCTGGCACTGGCGAATCCCGGAGTTTGAGCAGGGTACATTCCATTGGTTCAGGAGGGGCTCCTCTGGACCCCTTGTGATGGGCAGGGCAGGCTGTCCCTGGGGGGGGGGGCAGTTCAGGGAGAGGAGGTGGGGCTCGGGAAGGCTGAAGGGAGATGCAGATGTGGGGGGAGAGCAGGAGGGCACTGACCCCAGCCCTGTGATGCTACAGGTATGTCCCCCTCTGCCAGCCTGCACCCATGTCCTCCCTCCCGATGCCGGCCTGCCCCTGGCCCTTCCTCTGGGCTGTACCTCGGGGGGCATCACCCAGACGGTCAGGTGCAGCCCTCCCACACTGGCCGGAGAGCCTGGAGTGCCTAGACTTGGACCAAGCTCTGCTGGTGGCTGATGGGGTGAAGGGGGGAGGGGTGGTGCTAGAGTGGGGGAGACAGAGAGGCCTGCGGAACATTGGGCTGTGCTGCAGGACAGCCCAGCCCCAGCACCCCCCCCAAAACAGGCCCCCAAGTGGTTGGAAACACAGCCATCTACACAGGGGGATGAGCCCATTGAAAATAGGGGAAACCGAGGCTCAGGGGGACCAGGAGACCTGCTCAAGGTCACAGAGCTGTCACTTGGCAGAACTGTAATTTGAATTCTGGTCTTGGCCCTCTCCAAGGGTGTCCGAGCTAGAACCACTCACTGGGCCCTCCCCTGCTCCTGGCCTTCCATCCTGGTCCCTTAGCCCCAGAGGTCTGGATGGTTCTGCTCCAGTGTGTCGTCCTGCGCTGGTGCCTGGTCCCCTGGGGGGCCAGGGTCAGGTAAACAGGATCCCAGCCGCACTCTCTGACCTTGTTTACCTCCCGAAAGAATGTGAGNACCATGGCAGCCCCCCCCACCCCCTCCCACCCCATGGAGCCCACCAGGCCTTGAGTCGTCATGGCGACAGCTCACAACAGGAAGCAGGGCCCGGTGGAGGCCTGTGCTGGGGCAGAAACACAGGAAGCCGCGCTGAGCACTGCGTAGCATTGTCAGCCTCGTAAAAAACAAAACAGGACAAAAAGATTTAATGAGAACAATTAGCCCAAAGAAAAAGGAAAAAAAAAAAAAAGGCCAAAAAAACAAACAAAGCCAAACAGCCTGAAGGCAGGAGGCTGGCTGAGCTCCAAGGACCCCGTGTTTCCCCTCCCAACACAATGTCGGTTAAATAATACTTCCTTCTCAGAAGAAGCCTCCTGGGGAAGAAGGGTCCTTCCCGGTGGCTCCTCTGCTGAGTCTCCCCAACTTCTAAGGCCCCCAAGGCTAGCCTGGCTCTTCCTGGTTCCCCTCGATAGCCTTGACCAAAGCCCATTTTCGTAACTTCCACTGAAGGTTTTGGGGGACCCCTCTCTCCCCATGACATCATTACTCCCCGGGTGCTGGGAGTGAGGCATCCAGCTCGTGGAAGAGAGCACAGGCCGTCCAGCCTTCAGATGGAAATTCACCCGCTCCCCCGGCGCGCCCCCCCACCCCGACTGTGAGATGCACAGAGATAGCTCTTGAACTTGAGTCTTCTCACTAGTTGGCCATCGTCACCATGAGCATCATCCTCGCCACCCCACTGAGGTGGGGTGAAGCTTAAATGAGTGGGCGCTTCAACTCTCACATAGTAGGTGTTGAATGAACAAGAGGAGGGAGAGCGAGCCAGGCGGAAGTTAAGTGGGAGGGGTTTCCAGCCCAGTGTGAACAGTCAGAGATGGAACAAGATGCCCTGGAAGGCAGAGCTCCCTGGCAGTAGAGATGGGCGAATACAGGCTGGCAAGACTTGGGACTTTGGAGAGGGGAGGGTACAGCGCGGGCGCCCCGGGGCTCCCTCCCTCCACCAGCTGGGGGGGCGGGTCCGGGGAGTCTGTCTGGAGAAGTCCATCTGCTGTGACTGCGGAGGAGAGCCCACCTCTCGGGAGCTGGCAGCCCAGCTCTCTCTCCATCACCTGGAAGGGGACCAGGACCTCGGACAAAGCCAATTAGGCTCCAGCACGGTGGAGGCCACCATTCAGGTCCTTAGGAACATGAGGATCGTGAATGACACTGGCAAGACCGCAGCAGAGTACAGGCCATCCTGCAATGTGGGCCCAGCAGTTCCTGCCAAAGTCGGGGACCCAGGAAGCAGTGCAGGGCCCGAGCTGGGGCGGGAGGGACGGGGCACTCAGGTGAGCCTGGGGGAGGCTCGGGGCCGGCCCTGGGCATCAAGGAGGCCACACAGAGGAGAAGGAAGAAGCCGATAGGAGTTTGTCCGGCGGTGATGGAGCAGGTAGCTGCTGTGCTCAGGGCACGGAGGTGTGGTGACGAGAAAGCCCAGCGCGTTCTGGGCACAGGAACTGGGGCCGTGTGACTGCCGTGCGACTTGGTGTCAGGAAATAAGGAGTCAGTTCTACATACTACAGGCACCAGTCCCCACTGGTTGCTTCTGATCCGTGCAAGTGGACAATTTAGGGGGCCGCCTCTGCCAGCGAAGGAACGCAGGGTGCAGGCGCACCAGGAAAGAGCATAGGATGGGAGAACGGGGAATCCGGGGTCTGCTGATTTGGTTTCTTTCCCTTTGAACTCAGTATCTGACCCATCCTGGGAGTTGAATGAGTATTTATTGAATAAATAACGGCCACCTTATACTGAGATACATAGTTTGCATACATTGTCTTACTAATCCTTCCTCTAATTCTATGAGGGAGGCCGCATTCTTCGCAGTTTTTGCAAATGAAAAGAGGAGACTCAGAGAGGTTGAGGGACTTGCCCCAGGCTGCACAGCATGTAAGCTGGATTCCTGCCATCTCAGGCACACCGCGCTGTAGGATTTACCCTGTGCTGGCCCCATGCCAGGCCTCGGGGACACACAGACGGTCAAGCCCCAGCCATGCCTCTGAGGAGCGCGTTGGGTTAGTGCCCTCAGCTTTCCCAGTCACAGGCCGAGGGGTGGCAGAGGAAGCCCTAGGTTCCTCCGAGCTGCTGCACAACCAGCCTCCACGAGGAGCTGGCAGTGGGGAACCACCATGGACGGCAGGGAGGCTGCCCGGGCCCAGCGGGGGGCGCGGGGTGGGGGAAGGAAGGCCGAGGTTGGGGAGGGAAGGAGGGGCACCTGAGCAGAGATCAGGTAACCGTGGGGGGGTCCTCTGAGAAAAGGAACAGAGATCTGGGCTTGGTGAGGGACAGGAGCCGGGGTGGTGAGGGTCCAGGAGGAAATGGACATTAGTCCCAGGCTCTGGCCCTTGAGCTGGAAGCCAGGCTCCAAACACTGCGGCTGGGGGTGGGGCTCAGGTGTGCCCCGGGAAGGACATGCCTGCCCACGCCGGTCTTCTTCCCTCCGTCCGGTGCCCCCCATGCACCTGCCTCAGGGGGTGGGAGGCAGGGCCGGGATCTCTTCCAATCCCCGGTGGAAATCCTCACGGGGGCTGTTGAAATGGGCTGCAGGAAGGGGACAGAGTCTGCGGCGGCCTGTGTGTAGAGCAGGCGAGGGAATAGGAGCTTGGCGTTGCAGGCCGGAGCTTCGGGAGGGCCAGGTGGGAACAGGGCTTGTCTTCTAGGACAGGAAGGGACAAAGGGGCATCACAAATGGCCGAGGAAGGGGCAGTGGCTTTGGAGCCACCAGGCCAGAGTCCTGTTTTGGTTCCGCTCTACACCGGGGATTGGGGCTCTCTTGAGTTACTTCCCTCTCTGGGCCTCAGTTTCCTCATCTGTGAAATGCAGGGTTCTGACTGTCAGGACAGGCAGCAAGCTGGCCTTGTGCTTGAGCCTGGCCCGTCCGGGCTCAGCCCTGTCTCTGCAGCCACTTGAGAAGACCCGATGGTGAGATGTTTTAATAACACGGGACATGATACGCTGTGCAGTGCGGGAATGTTCTGGCCACAACAATCGCTAGCTGCGTGACTTGGGCAAGATGCTCTGTCTCCACGCCGGTTTCCGTGCCCATAAGAGGAACAGTGCCTACCTCCTGGGGGGCAGGGAGCAAATATGCCCACGGTGGCAAAACGGTGCAGGTGGTAAGTGCCCAGAGAACCATCCTGAGATGCCTTCTAACTAGGGATCCCCCAGGGGCAGTTTTACTTCTGGACCCTGTGTTCTTCCTGGTCCTCAGGGCAGAGATGGGACCGGGCGGAGGAGGAAGGAGAGAAAGTGAGAAACTCTCCGACCCAGAGGTTGGGAGGGCCTCCCTTGGCCTTGGTCTCCTGGCAGTGATCTTGGTCCTGGGGCCTCGGCACACAAAGGGAGCTGGGAGCTCACAGGGAGGCCTAGGTCCTGGGGGAGAGGTCATGGCCTGGGCTCTCAGCCAGTCACCTAACCTCTCCAGGCTCCAGGGTGCTCCTCTGTAGAAGGAGAATGGAATAAGGACCCGAGGACATCACCCTGTGGAGGCCCTTGGTGTTCTCCCTTTCCAGAATCATCAGCTGCCCTTCCAGCAGCCTCCACCTCTGTATTGGTTTTTGCCTGGCAGTCTACNCTCCTTTCCTTTTGGCCATTCCGTCTCTCCACCTTCACCTGATGCCGTGACCAGCACTCTGGAAGTGACCACATCTCTCCTGGGCCTTCAGCGCCTTCTGAGTCTCCCACCTGCTCCGGCTCCAAGAGCCACCCCCTGCTGGCGTTTCCTCAGTCTCCTCTGCTTTCGCTGCCAGCCCAGCCCGGACCTTCTGGATCCTACTTGGGACCCTGGCTCCACCCTCTTTTCCCCTCCCAGCCCAGGCACCACACCCACGTGGAACCCCTCCCCAGCAGGGGCTCAGTGAGCCAGGACCCACAGCCGAGCTGTGCAACCTTTAGTTAGCTACTTACCTTCTCTGTGCCTCAGTTGCCGCACCTGTAAAGCAGGGCTAAGAGTGGCTTCTCCATCCTAGGGTGATGGAGGGATGGACTGAGGAATAAATGGAAAGCACTCAGAATGTGCCCTTGCAGAGCAAGACCAAGCCTCAGAGCACCCGAGTCACACAGCCAGTAAGCATTAGAGTGGGGACTTGAGTTCGTTCCCTTCCATTTTCCTGGGGACACACCCGTCTCCCCCATCCTCCCTGAGGGGGTTTGCAGAGAAGAGCAGGCATCCCATCTCCGGGGTGGAATTCCAGGCACAGAAAAGCCAGTGGGGTAAGACCCCCTGAGGATCTGAAGTGACACCAAGTGACACCTCTTACGTTGCTGCTGGGGTTCCTGCAGGTTCTGGCTCTGCCTTCTTTGGGGCTCCATACCTTGAGGGAAGCTGGGGAGCAGGAGCTGGGCAGACAGACGCTTGGGAGCCTGGCGCCACCTGGTGGTCACAGTGAGTCCCACTGTCCTCCCGAGCGCTCAAGAACTCTGGAGAGGCATCTGGCATCCGGTAGCCATCTCTCTGCAATGACTTTTTCAACTGGCCCTTTAACAGCTCCCCCTACTTCCCCTCTTCTTCTCATAAAGCCCCTTACATCTCCTCTCCCCTCTTCCCAATGCATTTCTGAAGGCCAGCTTCTTACTGACCGTACTTTATTCACTCAACAACCACTGAACTCCTATAAAGTGCCTGGTTCTAGACAGAGCATGGGATGCTGAGATGAATCAGATGTGTTCCTTGTCCTGGAGGAGCTCCCAGTCTGATGGGGACACACACAGAGACAGATGGCAGCATCAGGACTGTGACTAGGGGAAGCCCAGGGATTTTGCAGGGGATCAGGCAGAAGGGTAGCCTGGGGTGTTTCATGGCGCAGGAGGCAGTCGAGCATCATTTTGAAAGATGGACACGACCGCGACTGGTAGAGGTCCTCAGTAATCACGGGAGGGTTGGGGAGGAATGGCAGCGAAAGGAACCACATAGGCAGCAAATATTGAGATCCTGAGCTGGGAGCCATTGAAGGGTGGTCCAGTGTGTCCAACACTACCAAGCAATTGACTCAATTCTGATTCTATCCCTCGGGAGATAGTGTTGGATCCCATAGGCTAAGGGCTCCTTAGTCCTATAAATCTCCCCCCGCCACCAGCTCCCACTTCAGATGCCAATCACAAGTCTACCTTGTCACCTTGTGCTGTTGACCAAATGATCTGCTATAAATCAGAGATTCCCAAGACATCTTCCTCGGGCTCAGTGAATCTGCTAGAGCAGCTCTCAGATCTAAGGAAAACAGTTTACTAACTAGATTATCAGTTTATTATAAAAGAGTACAGCTCAGCAACAGCCACATGGAAGAGAAGCACAGAGCAAGGTCTGGGGAAAGGGGTGGGGAGCTCCCATGTTCTCCGAGCCCACCACTCTCCCGAGGCCTTGGTGTGCCTGGGTGGCTCAGCCGGTTAAGCGTCCGACTTTCGCTTAGGTCATGATCTCGCGGTTCGTGGGTTCGAGCCCCGCGTCAGGCTCTGTGCTGACAGCCAGCTCAGAGCCTGGAGCCTGTTTCAGTCTGTGACTCCCTCTCTCTCTGACCCTCCCCTGCTCACACTGTCTCTCTCTCTCTCTAGAAATAAATAAAAACATTAAAAAAAATAAAAAAAAAGAAAACTAGGAGAAGAAGGAAATTCTCTCAATCTACTAAAGGGTGATTTAAAAAAATCTGTTGCTGATATCATCAATACCGGTAAAACTTTGAGTGCTTTCTCTCTAAGATCAGGAAAAAGACAGAGATGTCTGATCTCAATATTTCTAGTCAACATCAGAGGAAAAGTCTGAGCCAGTGCAATAAGGCAAGAAAAAGAAAGGCCTACAGACTGGAAATGAAGGAAATCTCAGACGCGGTCCTCTATGTAGAAAATTGGGTGAAATTTACAAAAAACTGGGTGAAGTTTACATAAAAGTTAATAGAACTAATAAGCGAGTTTGGCAATGTTGTAGGATACAAGGTTGATATTAAAGTTTTTTTTTTTTTTTTTAATGTTTTATTTATTTCTAGGAGAGAGAGAGAGAGAGACAGCGTGAGCAGGGGAGGGTCAGAGAGAGAGGGAGTCACAGACTGAAACAGGCTCCAGGCTCTGAGCTGGCAGTCAGCACAGAGCCCGACGCGGGGCTCGAACCCACGAACCGCGAGATCATGACCCAAGCGAAAGTCGGACGCTTAACCGACTAAGCCACCCAGGCGCCCCGCAAGGTTGATATTAAAAAAATCAAAGTAGTTCTGTATGCCAGTTGTGAACAGCTGAAAATGGACATTAAAAATGTCACCACAGCAACAAAACACTTAGGGATGGCTCTGATGAAAACGTGTAGCAAGAGTACTCCCCAAACTGCAGACCACGTTGCTGAAAATTTCAAAATTGTTGCAAGAATTTAAACAAGAGCTAAATATTAAGTGTTGTTAAAGGGAGAGTTATAACATTTTCATGGATTAGAAAATTGAGTATTGTTGAGGGGTCAGTCATTTTAAAATAGAGCTACAGATTCAACAATACAAATTTGATCACGACTTTTTTTGAGAGGGCGGGAGGGGGAAGAAATTGGCCAGATGGATAACTATATGGAAAAGAATGAAACTTGATCCTCACGTCACATCATATACAGAAATTAACTCATAATGGATCATACAACTTAGTGTAAGAGCTTCCATTCTTTGAAAGACACCTTAAAAAATTAAAAGACAAGGCACAGTCTGGGGAAAATATTTGCAAAACTTTTGTCTGATAAAGGACTTGAAATGTATGAATAAATTTATAAATTCTTATAACTCAGAAATAGGAAAAGAAACCAGACTTAAAAAAACTTTTTCCTGGGTGGCTCAGTCGGTTAAGCGTCCGACTTCGGCTCAGGTCATGATCTCACAGTTTGTGGGTTTGAGCCCCGCATCAGGCTCTGTGCTGAACGTTTGCTCAGAGCCTGGAGCCTGCTTCCGATTCTGTGTCTCCCTCTCTCTCTGCCCCTCCCCGGCTCATGTTCTGTCTCTCTCTGTCTCAAAAATAAATAAAACTATAAAAAAATAAATATTAAAAAGTAAAAATAAAAATAAATAAATGGGCAAAAGGTTTGAAAGCACATTTTACCAAAGAAGATATAGAATGGCAAATAAGCAAATGAAAAGATGCTCAATGTCATTAGTCATCAGAGAAATGCCAAGTTGTCTCCACTCTATCAGCACACATACAACAAATAGTTAAAGTGGAAAACACTTAATATTGAGTGTTGGTAAAGGCGTGGAGCAACTGGAACTCTCAGTGTTGATGGGAAGATAAAATAGTCCAGCCGGTGTTCAAAACAGGTGGATGGTTTCTCAGAACGTTGCCGTTTACAACCCAGTGACTCATCTAGGTTGTTTCCCAAGAGACGTGAAAATAGCTTCCTAGGCATGCTGCCACAGGTACATTTCCACGGGACTCCTGGATAAATCCCTTTGTTTCTCATTATTTAAAACTTTTTTAAAAATGTTTATTAATTTTTGAGGGGGGGAGGGGCAGAGAGAAAGAGGGAGACACCGAATCCAAGGCAGGCTCCAGGCTCTGAGCTGTCAGCACAGAGCCCGACGCAGGGCTTGAATCCATGAACCATGAGATCATGCCCTGAGCCAAAGTTGGACGCTTAACCGACTGAGCCACCCAGGCGCCGCACCTTTGTTTTTTATTTCCTACACTTTTCTCTTAGTTGTTTTCCACCTCCTATACTTACTGGTGCTCACCAAAGTCCGTGAGCTGCTCTGTACCTTGGGCCATGGTAGATGACTCAATCCCTCGTATGCATGTTGGATAGATGACTCAATCTCTGGCATCCATTCTTTGCACCATGACTAGTTCTTGCCAATGAAATGTGCCTGGAACGTGTGTTATTTCCATGGAAGTGACATGCCTTCTTTGCTTTCTGTCTTCCCTTGTCTATCAGCTGAGTGTTCCTAATGTCACCAATCCATGGAACAAGGAAGCAATACTTCCTATGAATGTCTTGTTAGATGAGAAAATGGCCTCCCATTAGTTTCTGGTGCTGTCAGTCATTATTTTTTGTTACACAGACCATTTTTTTTACATTTTTATTTTAAGTTTATTTTTATTCTGAGAAAGAGAGAGAGAGAGGCAGATAGACAGGGAGAGAATCTCAAGCAGGCTCCATGCTGTCAGCACAGAGCCGGACTTGGGGCTCGATCTCACATACCGTGAAATCATGACCTGAGCCAAAATCAAGAGTCAGACGCTTAACCAACTGAGCCAGTCAAGTGCCCCTATATAGACCATTTTTAACGGGCTCCGAATATAATTTTTGGTTCAAAGTAATTTTCCTTCAGAATTTGTATTTCTTTCTCTGCCATCTTCTGGCCTCTGTTACTGGTGATGCCAGACTGATTCGTATTCCTTTCTTTGTGATTTTGTTTTAAATAGAAAGCTTTAAATTTTTTAAATCCTTGGTGTTCAGACATTTCTTAGCGTGTAGAGGTGTTAGCCTTTTGAAAACGCATCCTGCCCATCAGCTGACAAGCTTTTCATTTTGGGGGTAGATCTCTGCGGAGCGCTGGGCGATTCTTTTCTATTTGGCTCCCTTTAGCCTCCCTACCTTCCGTTTCTGAAACTCCCGATAGCAAATGTGGGACCTGGATGGACCCTTTATAGCTCTTGTTTTTTCTTTCATATTCTACATCTTTGTGCAATGTGCTAGGATCCACTAACTCTTCATTCAGTTTGAAAATTTCGGCGACGTTTTCAACGTCCGAGAATTCATTCTTATTTTCTGACGGCTCCTTTCTCAAAGCACCCTGTTCTTGTTTTGCTCAGGGGGTGTCTCCTAAAATATCTCTGAGGAGCTTTCGTCCCAAAGAGCCTGAGTTATTTTTATTTTCTTTTGAGTGAGTTTTTTTTTTATTATTCTTTGTATTTCTCTTGCAGCTGCAATTCCCCCCTGAAGTACCTGCTACTTTTTGGATAAAGACAAAAATCCTCAACATAGCCTAAAATACCCTGTAGAGTGTGGTCCCCCTAACTACAGTTTCAGAAATGTTTCTTTTAAATTTACTTTAATGTTGTAGGGTCACCTGGGTGGCTCAGTTAGTTAAGTGTCCGACTTCGGCTCAGGTCATGCATGATCTCACGGTTTATGAGTTCGAGCCCTGCGTCAGTCCCTGTGCTGACCACTCAGAGCCTGGAGCCTGCCTGGGATTCTGTGTCCCCCTCTCTCTCTGCCCTTCCCCTGCTCATGCTCTGTCTCTTTTTTTCTCTTTCAAAAATAAATAAACAGTAAAACAATTTTAATATAGTTTAATTTTTGGGTTGTGACACATAATATATGTAAGAGTGTATAAAGCGTACAGAAATTCAAAGATAATAATATTCATAACATAAACAACTTCCAAATTAAGAAAGGGCACATCCCCAGGGCTGTGTGTTCCTCTGCATTCATACACACCTCGCTCCCCAAGGAGGAATCACTATTCTGATCACTGCAATAATCATTTCCTTGTTTCCCATTAGTTTTACCATCTATGCACACATCCACACACAAAATAATGTCAGCTTTGCTTGGTTTTTAACTGTAAAGAAGTGGTACCCTATAATTTGTATTCTTATTTCTTTTGCCAACCGTTATTTTGAAAGATCCATCCAAGTTGATATTTTCACTGTGGTTCCTTAAATCTCAATGCCGAATAATAATCATGTGAATAGAACGGGCTTTACTTGCTCAGTCTTCTGGATTTAGAGACTGGTTCCAGTTTCTGGTTTTTACAAATACTATTAGTATGAACATTTAAAAACGGGCTTTGGGGGTGCCTGGGTGGTTCAGTGGTTAAGTGTCCCAGTTCCGCTCAGGTCATGATCTTAGGGTTTGTGAGTTCGAGCCCTGCCTTGGGCTCTCTGCTGTCAGGGCGGAGCCTGCTTCCGATCCTCTGTCTCCCTCTATCTCTGCCTCTCCTTGCACCCCCCTCACAAAAATAAATAAACATTTAACAAAACAAAGTAGGTATTCAGGAGTATATGTGCAAGCATTGCTTTGAGGTGTGTCCCTAGGCGACAAATTGCTGGCTTACAGATTCTGTGCAGTGTCAAATGTATCCAGTAGTGCCAACCCGATTTCCAAAGTGGGTGAAGCCACTGTCATTCACCAGTTGTGTGTGAGAGTCCACGCTGTTTCACGCTCCTGTCAGGACTTGCTGTTATCAGACTTTTAAGTTTTGCTTAACAGGTGGGGGTGAAGTTCTATCTCGTTGGGGGTTTGTGTTTCCACTGCTCACGGGACTGAGCAACTTTTCATCGCAGTGATTGCTTGTTCCTCTTTATGAAGTTAGGGTTCAAGTCTTTTGCCATCCTTCTCCTCTCTTGTATTTCTGTTACCAATTGGTTGTCTATCCTCTCTCTCATTTTTTTAAAAATAGATTCCACGCTCAGTGTGGAGCCCATCTCAGACCCTGAGATCAAGACCTGGGCTGAAATTGGGACACCTGGGTGGCTCAGTCGGTTGAGTGGCCAACTTCAGCTCAGGTCATGATCTCATGGTTTGTGGGTTCGAGCCCCACATCGGGCTCGGTGCTGACAGCTAGCTCAGAGCCTGAAGCCTGCTTCTGATTCTGGGTCTCACTCTCTCTCTGACCCTCCCCTGCTCACGCTGTCTCTCTCTCTCAAAAAAAAAAAAAAAAAAAAAAAAAAAAAAAAAAACCTGGGCTGAGATCAAGAGGCGGAAGCTTACCAACTGAGCCACCCAGACACTCCAGCTGTCTATCGAATTCCTTATAAAGTCTCCTTTGTCAATTAATGAGTACTTTAAATGTTTTCTTCCTCTTTTTTTTTTTTTGAAAGAGAGAGAGGGTGCAAGTCAGAGAGGGACAGAGAGAGAGAATCCCGTGATGGGGGGCAGGGAGAGAGGGAGACAGACAGAGAGAAGCGGGGCTCACCCCAAGTGGGGGCTCAACCTCACGAACATGATCTCAACCTCATGAGATCATGACCTGAGCCAAAGTCAGATGGTTAACGAGAAACGACAGAGCCACCCAGAGACACCCTGTTTTCTTCCTCTTTTAACTGTCTAGTCTCTGATACGGTTCATGAGGTGAATGTAATCAGTTATTGATTGTTTCCTGGGTGACTTAGGTTCCTTGTGTCTCATGTAAGAAATTATTCTCTACCCCACGTGACCAAAGAGATTTTAAAATATCGTCTTCTAAAAGTTTCACAGTTTTACTTTTTACATTTAGGCTTGAAAGTCATATGGAGTAAATTTTGATGATGTAGGAGAAATGATACATTTTCCCCCATAAGAATCACTAATTATTTGGCACCATTTATAACAAAGTACATACTCACTGACCAGTGATCTCAGCCTCTCTCCCTCCAAATCTATACATATGTTTGTTGAGTGTTTTGGTAATGTCTTGCTATCTGTGAGGGACAATTTCTTCTCTACCATCTCCTCTCCCTTCTCTTCCTTTAAGGGTGCCCTGGCTAGTCTCAGTCCTCTGTACTTCCAAATATATGTTACATACAGCCTATTCAGTTCCCCCAAATGGGGTGATTCTGTAGGATTGCCTTGACCATATAGATCAACTTGGAGAGAGCTGATATGGTTCCAGTATTGAGTCTTTCGAACTATGAACATGGCTTAACTCTCCATTTTATTTTATTTTATTTTATTTTATTTTATTTTTTTAATATATTTTTTTATTTATTTCTAGNTCTCCATTTTAAACCATTTTAATTACCATGTAGTTAACACATAGTGTTAGATTAGTTTTGGGTGTACAATATAGTGATTCAACAATTCTGTATATGTATTACTAAGTGTTCATCGTGGTGTGTTCTTCATCTCCTTCACCTATTCCCTCCATCCCCCCCCCGCCCTCTAATAACCACCGATTTGTTTGTTTATTAAAAATTTTATTTTTGGGCGCCTGGTGGCTCAGTCGGTTAAGCATCCGACTTTGGCTCAGGTCATGATCTCACAGTTCGTGGATTCAAGCCCCTTGTCAGGCTCTGTGCTGACAGCCAGCTCAGAGCCTAGAGCCTGTTTCAGACTCTGTATCTCCCTCTCTCTCTGACCCTTCCCTGCTCATCCTGTCTCTCTCTCTCTCTTTCAGAAATAAATAAAAAACATTTAAAAATTTAAAAAAAAATTTATTTTTAAGTAAGCTGTGCACCCAGCATGGGGCTCAAACTCATGACCCCAAGATCAAGAGCCGCACACTTCACTGACTGAGCCAGCCAGGTGCCCTTACCTGTTTGTTTTATGTGTTAACCCTCCATTTTGATCTAGCCTTTAATGTTTCTCAGTGTAGAATTTTTTAAATGTTTACTTATTTATATTTGGAGAGAGAGAGAGACAGTGCATGCATACGTGAGCATGCAGAGGAGGGGCAGAGAGAGGGAGAGAGAGAATCCCAAGCAGGCTTTGGGCTGTCAGCACAGAGCCTGACTCAGGATCGCATGAACTGTGAGACCATGACCCGAACAAAAATCAAGAGTCAGATGCTCAACTGACTGTACCACCCAAGCACCCCTCTCCATATAAAATTTTATTCCATAATGACCTTGCATATATTCACCGATTTATCCCTAGGTACTTTACATAGTTTTATTATGCTATAAATGATAGCTTATTGTACTTCACTTTCTAATCATTTATTACCAGCATAGAGAAGCCCAAAACAACAGATTTTGTATATTGGGTTGTTTTTAATCCAATTTTTGCTAAATTCTTTCATTAACCTGAAAAAATAGTCTGAAGAATTATTTTGGATTTTCTACCGAGAATCTGAAAATCATGACACTGCTATTTATTTCTAAACCTTTTGCCTTTGTTTTCATTCTGTTGTCTTACTGTCTAGGACAGCACACTTGCATAATGTGAAATCTTCCACCAGCCGCATTAAAAAAATCAAAAGAAGTAGGTGAAATTCATTTTTATATTTCATATAATCCAATATATAAAAATATTGTTTCAATATGTAATCAATATAGAACTATTTTTTAACATTTATTTATTTTTGAGACACAGAGAGAGAGAGCGTGAACAGGGAAGAGGCAGAGAGAGAGGGAGACACAGAATCCGAAGCAGGCTCCAGGCTTTGAGCTGTCAGCACAGAGCACGATGTGGGGCTCAAACCCACAAACCACGAGATCATGACCTGAGGCAAAATTGGACGCCTAACCAACTGAGCCGCCCAGGCATCCCAATATAGAACTATTAGTGAAACATTTTAATGGTGTGAATTTTTTTTCTCGACCGAGTTGTTAAAAATCCGATATCGGGGCGCCTGGGTGGCTCAGTTGGTTGAGCGTCCGACTTCGGCTCAGGTCATGATCTCACAGTTCGTTGGTTCGAGCCCCGCGCCGGGCTCTGTGCTGACAGCTCAGAGCCTGGAACCTGTTTCAGATTCTGTGTCTCCCTCTCTCTCTGACCCTCCCCTGCTCACGCTGTCTCTCTCTCTCTCTCTCAGAAATAAATGAAAACATTAAAAAAATTTTTTTAAAATTAAAGTCCGATAAGCATTGAGTTTTACCCTGACAGCTCAATTGGGACTAGTCATAGTTGATATTCTCATAAGTCACAGGTGGCTAGTGGCTACCATACTGGGCAACACAGGTCTAAGATATCTGGTGTCGTGTTTCATGGAAATGGAGATTGCAGCCATCCTTGCCTTTGTTATCAATCTCAAGGGGAATGCTTTCAATATTTCTCTATTAATTAGGCTATTTGCTGTAGGCTTTTTGGAGATTCCTTTACCAGGAGAAAGACATTCCCTTGTTTTAAGACATAAACGAATGTCTAACTTTTCCTGCAGCTATAGAGATGACCCTATGTCCTTCTCCTTTAACTTTTAACGTGGTGAATTCCATTAACTGATTTTCAAATGGTAAGCCAACCTAGCATTTCTGCATGAGACCCAGTTATCATTTTTTTATATTGTCAGATCTGGTTTGCTGATGTTTTGTTTAAGATTTTTGTATCTATATTCCTGAGTGACATTGGGCTACAATTTTTTTTTTTTGCACTATACCTGTGGTGTGCAGAAAAGTTGAGGTGAGACTAGAACAGTTTTCTTCTTTAAATAATTCATAGGTGAAGCCCTCTGGGCCTGAGTTTTCTTTGTGGGAACATTACTGATGGTCAAGCTAATTCTTTTAATGGTTATGGGGAGATCTGATGTCCACTTGTTGCCATGGAGCATCAGGTTGTGATGGTGCCAAGATAGTTTCATACCAGTTGGTACAGAGCCTCCACTCCCCACCCTCCAAGTGCCACAGCCACCCCAAGGCTGCCCAGATTCCCCAGACCTTTTGATGATACACGGATCAAAGAGTTAATGCCTGGTGTAGCCAGGGGTCTCTTAGACTCTGCTCAGTGCAAAGGCAGGCACCTGTTATGAGTGCTCATTGCCTGATTGTTCGATACTTTGGTACTGTGACCAGGGATGCTCATTTAGGTTTTCTCTCAAGTCAGTTTTGGCAGGTTACAGCTTTCTAAAAATTTTCCCAGTTCATTAAAAATTTTAAGTTACTGTAATAGTTATTCATAATTAACTTTTACCGTCTCTTTTTCTCAATATCTGCAGACTCTCTAGCTCTTCATTCCTGATATTGGTTAATTGTGCTTTCTCTCTCTTTTTTTTAAAATTTATTTCTGAGAGAGAAAGAGAGAGAGAGAGAGAGAGAGAGAGAGATACAGCGTGAGCAGGGGAGGGTCAGAGAGAGAGGGAGACACAGAATTGGAACCAGGTTCCAGGCTCTGAGCTACCTGTCAGCACAGAGCCCGACGCAGGACTCGAACCCACGAAACGCAAGATTATGATCCGAGCCAAAGTCAGACGCCCAACCAACTGAGCCACCCAGGTGCCCCCCTTCTCTCTTTTTTCTTGATCAATTTCACCAGAGGTTGTCAGTTACAATCAGTATTTTCCTAGAAGTAATTTTTGTTTTTTGCTGATCCTTTCCATTACCTTCTTTTTTTAAAAAAATTTTTTAAACATTTTATTTTATGAGAGACAGAGACAGAGCATGAACAGGGAAGGGGCACAGAGAGAGGGAGACACAGAATCTGAAGGAGGCTCCAGGCTCTGAGCTGTCAGCACAGAGCCCGACGCAGGGCTTGAACCTACAACAGTGAGATCATGACCTGAGCTGAAGTCAGACGCTCAACCCGCCAATCACCCAGGCGCCCCATTTCTGTTACCTTCTGTTCTTACTATTACTCTGTCCTTCCTTTTGTTTTCTTTGTTTTACTTTACTGTCCTTTTCCCAGCTTTTTGAGATGGGCACTAAGCACTTTCGGCCTTTTCTCTTTTCTAATATAAACATTAAAAGCCATAAACTTCCCTCTGAGTCATGTTTTAGCTGTATCCTGCAATTTTTTTTAAGATTTTATTTTTAAGGGCGTCTGGGTGGCTCAGTTAGTTAAGCGTCCGACTTCAGCTTAACTGAAGGTCATGATCCGGAGGTTGGACTCCCAAGTCGGGCTCCTTGCTGACCTTTCAGAGCCTGGGGCCTGCTTCAGATTCTGTGTCTACCTCTCTCTCTGCCCCTCCCTCCCCTGCTCACACTCTCTTTCTCTCAAGAATAAACATTAAAACTTTTTTAAAAAAAGATTTTTTAAAAGTAATCTCCACACCCAACATGGGGCTCAAACTCACAACCCTGAGATCAAGAGGCATACACTCTACCGACTGAGACAGCCAAGCACCCATGCAGCTTTTAATATGTAATATTTCTTTTTTTTAAAAAATATTTTATTTATTTCAGAGAGAGAGAGACAGCATGAGCAGGGGAGGGTCAGAGAGAGGGGGAGACACAGAATCTGAAACAGGCTCCAGGCTCTGAGCTAGCTGTCAGCCCAGAGCCCGGAGCGGGGCTCGAACACACAAACCGTAAGATCATGACCTGAGCCAAAGTCGGACGTTTAACCGACTGAGCCACCCAGGCGCCTCAATGTGTAATATTTCTATTCCATTCAGTTAAAAGTATTTTATAATTTCTTCTTTGGTGCATCAGTTATTTAGAAAGAAACATCTTAATTTCTAAATAACTGATGCACCAAAGAAGAAATCAAAAATTTTTTCACTATTAATCTCTGGTTTATTTGTGCTGTGGTCAGAGGAGTTACTCTATATGATTTCAAACTTTAGCAATTTCTTGAGATTTATGGTTTTTGTAAATATCCCATAAGTCTTGAAAAGTATTCTGCAGTTATAGCCACAGTGTTCTATGGAAGTCCATTAGTCAAGTGTTTTCATCATATCCTCATTGAATGTATTTCTGTTTGTTCTACCAATTACAGAGGGGTGTGTTTTTAGATCTCCCACTAGAATTGTAGATCAATTTTTCCGTGTAGTTTTCTTCATGCTTCTTATCTGTTAAGATTATGGAATTTGCACACAGATTTTAAATTGTTTTATCTTTCTGGTGAATTGGATCATTTTCATTATGAAGCAAGTTTCTTTATTTCTAGTGAGGGTGGTGTTTTGTTTTTTTCTTCCCCCCAGTATTTAAGGGACCAGACCAGCCTTCTTTTCGTTAGCCTTTGTGTGATGTATTTTCCCAAGCATTTGCTTTCATCCTTTCAATACCCTTATGTTTTGGGAAGTGTCCCCTGTGAATGCCTTCTCCAAATTGCATGTAGTAGGATTTTTATCCAGTCTTATAGTCTTTGTATTTTATCTACAAAATATCTAGTCCACTTGCACTTATTGAATTATAGCACATTTGAATTTATACCTGCCATCTCTTTGTCCACCTGTCTTGTATTTATTTTTCTCTCCATTCTCACTTGGTTTAGGATTCAGTGGGTTGATTTTCTTTTTATTTTCCTGGGATGAATATTATAAACTGCAGTTCCATTCTTCTAGTTTACCCTGGTAATGACAAGTTACCTTCTTAACAACAAGTCTAAGTGGATTTCATATCTCCATTGTCCTCCTGAATAATTAAAGGATCTTAGAACCCTTTAACTCCAATCATCCAAGTTACACGCTATTGTTCTTGTGTGTTTTAATTCTATTTTTATCCAAAAGACATTGTTATTGTTTTATATTATCAATGTCCTTCATTGTTCTTTATTCCCTATTGCATCAGACCTCTGTCTGTGATCATCTTCCTCCCGTCTGAAGCCCTTCCGTTGGAATTTCCTTTAGGGAGGGTACGCTAGAGGTAAAGGTTTAGTCTTAGTATTTGTAAATATTATTATTTCACCGCCTCCTGGAAAGATATTTTCACTGGGCACATAATTCTTGAAATAAATTTTCACTGGGTATATAATTCTAAGATGATGGTTATTTCTTCCTGGGACATTAGATAAATGATTCCAGCGCTTTCTGGCTGGCTTCGGTTGCTTCTGATGAAAAAAAAAAAAAAAGCAACAAAACCCAAGTGTAAATCTATCATCTCTTTCTTTGTGCTCCGGACGGAGTCTTTTGGACTTTATTCTGACGGAATAAAGAGCTATCGGAGGTTTTTAAGCACTAGGGTGACCCAGTCACATCTGCACTTTAGAAAGCGCTCTCTGGCACTGTGTGGACACGGGCTCGGAAAGATGTGCAGCCCAGAGCAAAGGACGAGGGGTGTGAAGGGGAGAGGGCAGAAAGGGAGGACTTGGGATCGATGCAGGTAGGCAGCGGGAGCCGGAGGGGCGCGCTTCCGGGCGGGTATGCATGGTGGCGCCGGACCGAAAACGGAAGGGGGTTGGGGTGGGTGAGGCTGGGACCTCGAGATCCATTCATTCCACCAACAGTGGAACGACTACTATATGCCCAGCGCCAAGTGCGTGGCAGCAAAACCGGTCCCGGTGTGCACATTCCATCGCCCCGGCCACACCTGCCGGGAATTATTGCCTTGCCGGGGCCCTCCGCACAGCCGCCCACGGACGGACGGACGGACGGACAGCGGACGGAGTGATCAACATGCAGGCGCCCGCTCAAGACTGGCCAAACCACGCCGCTCCGGAGCCCGGATCTAGAGGCCTGGGTCCNCCCAACCCGGGCGTGTGGCTTCCGGCCTCTCAGGGTCGCCGGGAGCATTTTAAGAAACGCGTCTCGGTATTAAGATCTCGTTCCGCCCCAGCGCCAAGCAACACCGGCGCCAAATAAGTCCCGCGGGCCGTCGCC
>NW_027529175.1:41392-58520 GCF_008692635.1 Crocuta crocuta | reverse complement strand
CGCAGCTCCGCCCCCGGCCCGGCCCGGCCTGGCCCGGGGCCCGCTCGCCCGCCGCCCCGCATGGAGCTGTCAGCCATCGGCGAGCAGGTGTTCGCGGTGGAGAGCATCCGGAAGAAGCGCGTGCGGAAGGTGAGGCTGCCTGGGGGCGGCTCCCAGGACCCCTGTGGGGTCCCCCGTTGTCCCCAGCACCGTCCCCTCCACGCTGGCGGCGAGGGGGAAAGTGGGGCGGGGGGGCCCAGGCAGCTCCGTGCTGCTGGGCTCGTCTCCCCAGTCCGTGCCTCAGTTTCCCCTGCCACCTTGTAGGACGAGTAGAATAAAAGTTGTCGCCCCAGCATCCTGGGGGCAGCTGAGCCCGCCAGAGCTGGAGATTAGGATCAGACTGTAGGGATCCTGAACGCCACCCTTCCTCAACCTCCCCTCATTCTAAATAAGGGGAGATTGAGGCCCAAGTTGAGGAAAAGGCTTGCCTGGTGTGCTAAGCGTCGGAGCTGGGTCTCGAACTCAAAGACTCTGGACTCGGTACCGAGACCTTTGAAGTTGGGGGCGGAGCTTCAGCCTCCCGCCTCTGAAGACTAACTCTGGACTTCGACCTTTTCGGATCCCTTCTCCCCCCACCTCCGTCTTTCTCGCGGTCTTCCAGCGCACACCTCTCTGGCTTCCCCACCCCAACTCTGAGCCCCGCCCGGCCGGGCTCCGTGAGGCCGCCCACCGCGCTGGGGCATCCTCTAAGCTCCTCCCCCTTCCCCTCGCCTCCGAAGCAGAGGCCCTGCAATTTCAGGAGGCGTCTGTTCCACCCGGTTCGGGTACCCGCGCCTTGGGGCTCGACTCTGGCGATCCGTACTTCCTGTGCACCTGTTTGCAGAGTGGTCGCCTCAGACCGGAGGTTGGGGATGGAAGCCCTTGGGGAAAGTTCACCCTCTGGCAGTCACCACCGTCCTTTACCTTCATCTCCTCTCGGCAGCCCTTAGGGAGGCTCCAGTGGCAGCGCTGGGAGGGGTCTTGGAGGCCGCCTCCTGCCATTTGACAGAGGCAGAGACTCAGACCCCAGCAGAGCAAATGACCTGGTCAAGGTCACGCAGCGAGGTAGAGATGGAGGTAGAGCGGGGGCTCAAGTTGACTGATGGCTGGCTCATCTTCTTTGCAGAGAGAAAACTCAGCCCTGGCGGCTGGGGCCAAGGGTGAAGTTTGAGGTGGGCGGTGGACTTTTGCTTCGCCCAGCTCTGATGGGGGTTGAACTCTTGGGGCTGCCCTCCCCCCTCCCTCCCCCTTCCTCCAAGGGTTCCTCCATTTTAATTTATTCCGCAAAGCCCAGTGTTTTCCACTCACCGTAGCTGAGCAGATATAGTGGTTGCCCTCCTTCCCCGTGGTAGTGCCAGAGGAACATCGTTCCTCCAGCCGCCATTCAAAACAGATTTACTGAGGGCCTGTTATGGACCAGGCACCATTCTCAGCCCCAGAGAATACGTCCCTTCCCTCATGGAGCTGACACGCTAGCAGAGGAAACAGGCAACCAATGAGTAAATAAATACAGATGCCCCCCAGTGGGGCCCAGCGTTATGCAGGAAGAGAGCTGGAAGGTGGGAGAGATGGCATTAGAAAGGTTGGTCAGGGCGGGCCTCCATGAGGAGGTGATCTGTCTCGGTCTTGAAGTTTTGGTGCGGATGGCTTTGGACTGGAAGGCCAGGCCCCTGTCAGGGAGGAAGGGAGGGGTCAGGCTCTATTTTCTAACTACTAGACTTGTGACCACCACTTCTGAAGGTGGAGACTTCGGTAGCCTTTTTGGGGGTCCCGCCGGCGGTCTTTTGAGTTGAGAGTCCTGAAGTCACCAGGGTGTCGCCTCTGGGCCAGAGGCAGCTTCTCCCGGAGAGGGGACTCTGGGGCCAGCGCCATGGGAAACGCACCAGGGAGGAATTTTTCTAGGATCTGGACAGTCTTCTGTTCTAAAAAGTCAAGAGTTAGGGTCTCGGCGCTGGGACTCTGGACCCTGGACCTTTGGCGACTCATGTCCCATTTGGTCTTCGTTTCCCCATGTGTGACACAAGCTCTGAGCTTCTGAAATGTTTGGGGCCAGATACGCTTCTGTGCTTTCAGAGGAAGGACAGTCCGGGGTGATCATGCGGCAGCCAAAGTTTGGGTGTCTCTGGGCTGGGGGGGATCTGGTGGGAGATGGGTGTCCCTGGGCTGTGTATGTGTTGGGAGGGGACATCTGTCCGCAGTAGGTGTTGGGCCTTACTGTCCTGTGAGTTGGGGTTGCCGTGCATCTCACTATTTTTGCTTCTCTTTCTTCCCAGGGTAAAGTGGAGTATCTGGTGAAATGGAAAGGATGGCCTCCAAAGTAAGGCTCGTGTGTGTGTGTGTGTGTGTGTGCGCGCGCGCCTACCTGTTCACCCTTCGCTCCACCTCGTGTTTCCTCCTGCCTAGCTTTTAGCTCCAGCTGCTTTAGTAATTGGCAATTGGACCTTGATTAAATCCTCCTCCTCTCTGGGCCTCAGTTTCCCCTCTGCCAGCTGACGGGCTGGAAGGCCATGAGGGCCAAGGTGGGCCCAGCTTCTCTTCTCTCCTGCTCCCCTCTGGGTTGAGCTGCATCTTCTGATTGGAGCCCCCCCTCCCCTCCTTATGGCTTTTCCTGGCACCTGGGAGGTGAAGGCCTGGCATCTTGGCTTCAGAGATGGCCACTGGCCAGGTGGAGGCAGAACAAATACTAGCTGCATGTGGGTTTGTGGGACTGGATAAGACAAGTCTAGCCAGTGGGGCATGAGTCCTCAGTGCCACAGAGCTGGGGACAGAGCCGGAGCCCACGTTGCCTTTGGACAGCATTCTCCAGTCTCCCAAGCAGATTTCCGTACAGCCTTGTGAAGCAGGTATGGTGCTGATCTCTAAAGATGCGAAAACATGTTCAGAGAAGGTAAGCACCTTGCCTTAGGTCACACAGCAAGTGGAGGCAGAGGTGGGACTTGAACTGGGCCTCACCACTTTCAGATGTCTCCTTTGTGCCTCTTCCATCGCAGAGTTGGGGACAGGTTGCTGGGTCCAGGACCTCTCCCAGTGGCTCCACCTCTCCCGCTAGGGTCCAATCAGGAACCTTCTTCCTGACCAATCACCTCCGAACAGGGCGGTGGGAGCGGGAGGGAATGAGCAAGTCGTGGGGCCTCTCCATTGGTCTGTGGGTGCCCTGCCTCCTTGCCCTTCCTGCTAGGGACTGCTGGAAACCCCCTTTGCCCAGAGCCTCTGCTCTCTGTGCAAGGGACTTTCTGCCGTGTTTATGTTGAGGGCTGACCTGGTATTGGATTCTAGGAGCATCTTGGGAGCCTGGGGGGTAGGGTGGAGAGAGCGGGGAGACAGAGCAAAGGGGAATACAGCCTGTGTTACCTGAGCCGCCCTTCCTGCAAAATACGTTCAAAAGGCCAGGCCCTGCTCTCCTCTCCCAGGCTCCTTCACTTCGGAGGTGAAAGGCCTGGGCCTGCGTGTTCAGGACACCGGGCAGGTATCTGGAGGACTGGGGTTGGTGGCTGGCCAACCAGCAATGCACTGGTTCACTCCTGCTGCCCCCTCCCCCACACCCCAGACCTGGAGAGGGCTCCCCTCTTCCTTGCAGGACACACCTGGGTGAAGACACTAAGAGTTGAGGGGGAGCTAGAAAAGGAAGATGAATAGGGTGGGCAGCAGAAGCGCGGACTCCCCGGGTGGGTGCTCCCCCCCCCCCAGCTTCTGGGCCGGACATTGCCCTGGGGGGGTAGTCAGCAGCCTGTGGGCTGTTTTTCCTCCTCTGTAGACTCCCATCTTTTGAAAGATTTCCTTCTCTAAACAGAGGTTCTTATCAACGAAGAAAGTTCTTCCACTTTTTAAATCCTAAGTGGATATGTCTGCCTTCCAGAGCTTCGGCCAGCAGAGAAGGACCTAGCATTCCAAAGGCAGTGCTCGGGCTTCTGCTGGCCGGAGCCCCTCGCCCTGATGCCACTTGTTTCTTAACACGCTGAGAGCACCAGGTGGACCCTAATGCCCGCCTTTTGTGACTCCCCACTGGGGTTCTGGGAGCCCCGTTTGACCAGATGACCTGGGGCATCCCTCGCTCCCCTGCACGTTGGTCCTGGGTTCCTGGTCTGGCTCACAGCCATCCAGGTCTCCAACATGCTGGGGCCTCTGCTCCCTCCTCTCCAGATTGGAATCACTGAAGCCTCGGTCACAGCATTGTCAGGAGGATTAGATGATGGAGATAAAGTACCTGGTGCTTTCTCAGATGACCAGGCACTTAGGAAATGTTTGCTGTTAATACAAAGTTAGCTCAGCTTCTAGGTCTCCCCGCAGCCAGGAAAGGGATCTGGGAAACCCCATTCCTCCTAAGAGCTCAGCATAGCCTTAGAAATGATTTAGGTCAGTCCTCAGGTGGGGAAACTGAGGCTCAAAGTGGGGGGAATCATTACAAGAATATAGCTTCCAGCCGCATGCGGTGTACCTACTTCATGCCACCCGCTACATCACCCCACTTCACTTGGGGGAAAACAGGTTCAGTCACGGGGGGAACAGGAGAACCCAGGCTCCTTTGTACTCCACGGGGGTGTTAGTCTCCCCTTCTCAGGGGCCCTTGCTTGGAGAAGAGGCTGAGAAAGAGGGTGGGAGTGGGTAGTTGGGCAGGCCTGGGAGCCTTGGCTGGGGCAGTGCTGGCCTTGTTGGGGAGGAGAGTCTGATTCTCCTGCTCAGCAGCACCTTCCTTGCCTTGGCCAACGAGGCTTATGTTAATGACAGAAACCATGATTGAAACAAACACTCGCTCTGTGCCAGGCCCCTCTTAGGCCATTACATGCTTTGCCCATTTTCTCTCCCCAACTGCAGATAAATGACTGCCTTTCGTCCCCAGCAGATGGGGCAGAGGAGCTATCTTGTTTGTTCTGGAAGGTACTGCATATTGCCCAGGGAGGGGCTGGGGGAACAGGGCTGGGGGTGTTAAATTACCAGGTACCGGCTCTCAGCCCCACAGAGATTGTTAGATACCCCACTTCTTTCAGCCTGCCCAGGACCGCTGTTCCCCCCTGGGAATGCATTCCTCCCTCCCTTCCTTCCTTTTACCACATGTGAATGCTACTCCATCTTTTAGGGAGGGCTTTGATAATGAAATTGTCAGTGGGTACAGCAATAACCAGGCTGCTGGTCAGTAAAACCTTGCCTGAGTCGGGCCTTGGCCCATTTTTAATTCCCTCATGACAACCCATTTTACAGATGGGGAAACAGGTCCGCAGCGGAGGAAGCCATGGCCAAGGTCATCTACAGCTGGGACCATTGGAACTATGGTTTGGCTGACCTCAGAGCTTGGGGACCTAGCCCCCTGTGATACCAAAGGTGACAGAGGATCTTTTTGTCCGTTGGTCTTTTGACTATTCAGTAAGGAGTGCTTAGGCTTTGGAGCCAGACCAGGGTGCCTTTGAACCCTCGTTCTGTACACTTACAAGCTGTGTGACCCAGGGCAAAGCCCTCAGACCTCTGCGCCTCCATTTCTCCACCTGTAAAATGAAGCCCTGGCCTCACAGGACCGTGTCAAGGCTGCCCGAGATCAGAAAAGTTTTGGTAACAGGGTAGCAGTGCCAGGGCCAGAGGAGAGGCGTCATCTCCTTCCAGCGCAGGGCTTGGGCAGCGGCAGCAGAGTCCAGGGTTCGGGCCCCGGAGGTTTTTGCACTTTCTTGGGACTGATTTATTAACGCGTGTTTGCTTTTGTTCCGTATCACTCTGAACTAAGTGCTTCACGTGGCTTAGCCCAACTAATTGTCACATTAAGCCCCCAATACAGGGACCCTTAGTAGTCCCACTTCGCTCAGGAGCAAATAGACACCCCAGGAGCGGACTGACCGGCGCACCCGAGCCCGCCGCGCTGCTTCATATTTTGGGGGGNCGGGGCGCGCCCCTCCGTGCGTGCGCGCGCACGGCCCCGCTGCAGGGGGCGGGGCCGGGCCAAGTGGGGCTCTCCGCCCCCCACGGAGCGCTCAGTTCCCGCCCAACCCGCGCCCGCCCCCTTGCACGCCCCGCCTCGCCCCGCCCAGCGACCCGCAGACTCAGCTTCGCGTTATCTAGGCTGTGGGCCCTGCGGGCCGGGTGCTCTTCTGCCAGCGCCTATTTCTTCTTGGCAAAGTGGGTTTGCCCTCGACGTGATCTCTCTCTCGCCACATTGCGGAGCGAGGCTAATGGCCTCCACTTTATGGGGCAGGGGTGTCTGAGAGAGTGAGACGCGAGTGCAGTCCCCCTCGCTTTCCCTTCCCGCAGCACCGAGCAGGACGTGGCCTCCTGCTGCCTAGTCTGAGCCTGCCCCCATGGCCTCAGACCCCCAGCCGCCCCAGCCCAGTAACAATCCACCCTGAATCCACTGCCCCTTTCTGTGCACGTACTGTGTACAAGGCCCCTGTCCGACACAGGACATGGTCAGTCAGGCACTGTCCCTCTCCCAAAGACATCACAGTCTGGCCGGGAGCCAGATGCAGTGACATGTGAGAGACCCAAAGGTAGAGGGTGGCTAGGATTCAACAGTTCCAACCATAGACTGGTCACTTGCTGTCTCAGTGACCTTGGCAAGATGCTTACCCTCAGGGCCCCTGTTTCTTCCTCTTTAAGTGGGGGTAACCTATGTTTTAGGGGTTTTATGAGGAATTGATGAGTTCTTGGCAGCCGTGCTGTTACCATGATGGTGGCGGTGGTGATTCTTAAGATGAGGAAACTGAGATCCGTAGAAGGTTAGGGACTTGCCAGGAACCACCTAGCACCCACATCCACAACAAAATGGGCAGGGCAGTGGGGAAGTGGGCAGGACAGAAGAGACTAGAACACTGTAGAGACATTTTAACAGAAGAGAGAGGATGAGGCAGAGGACCAAGGAGGAACACAAAATTCCTCTTTTCTTGTTTCTAGTTACAGTTGAGGAAATTCAGTCTTTGTTTTGGGAGAAGAAGGTTCCGAGTCTTTGCCAGTCTCTGGTTGCTTACACTTTGGGCATTACGCAAACTATTAAAAAAAAAAAAAAACCTGTTTCATTTTTAGCATTTCTTCAGGGTGAGCAAAACCCTGCAGTGGTTTCTATGGCCATTCCCAGAGCACCTAGGGGCCGGGGCTGGGCTGGGCACCGTGGGGAGGGCTTACAGCCTGCCAGCCAAGATACCAGCTGGATTCATCAATAATTTTGGCAGTGCCAAATGCACAGGCTGTGGTGAGCAGCAGGGAGGAGGTTGGGAGTGGGACAGCTCGGAGAGGATGTCAGGGGAAGTGACAAGGGCCTGGCTTCTAAAGTATGAGGAGGAGGTCATGAAGGGACTGGCTCTCAGGAGGCGAGCACAGCATGTACAAGGGAGGTGTGATTGGGCCCAATCAGGCCGGACATGTGGCACTTGAGTGAGGGCTATAAGGTCTTCAGGGCACGGACCTTTGTTGCTGAGTCCACAGAGCCAGACATGGGGCCCAACGTACAGTAGGTGTGCGGAAATGTCAGTGGAAGGAGGGAGGAAAGGATTCTGTCCTTGGGTAGCTTCTTAGAACCTGGATTGGATTACTGGTAGGTGTCAGTGCCCCAGGACAGTTGAAGATGAAGGTGTTAGCTCGGCTGGTTGGGGCTCCACCCGGCTTCTGTGCCTCTTAACACCTCCCTGATGCCTCTCACCTCCCTTCTTATCCAGCGCATCTGGGTGCGCCTGGGTCAGAATCATAGTCTGTGGCTCGAGTGTTGTTTGTATGCGAATGTGTACACACACGAACACGTATGTTTGTATGTGCATTGTATATGAGTGTGTGTACACATACACACATTTAGATACGTGTTTTAAAACTTTTATTTTTTTTATGCACTAGTCTCTCTTTATGTTGAGTGATACTCTGGTTTTTCCATACATGGAAGTCATTATAAAGTTTTGGGGTTTTTTTTTTCAGTCTTTTTTTTTATTTTATTTATTTCTGAGAGAGAGAGATGGTGTGAGCAGGGGAGGATCAGAGAGAAAGGGAGATACAGAACCTGAAGCAGGCTCCAGGCTCTGATCAGGCTCTGAGCTAGCTGTCAGCACAGAGCCCGACTCGGGGCTCGAACCCACGAACCGTGATATCATGACCTGAGCCAAAGTCGGATGCTTAACCAACTGAGCCACCCAGGTGCCCCTGTTTTTGTTTTTTTGTTTTTTTTTTTAATGTTTTATTTACTCTTAGAGAGAGAGAGAGAGAGAGAGAGAGAGCATGAGCGGGGGAGGGGCAGAGCAAGAGAGGGACCCAGAATCCGAAACAGGCTCCAGGCTCTAGGCTCTGAGCTGTCAGCACAAGCCATGACAATGTGGGGCTCGAACCCACAAGCCGTGAGATCATGACTTGAGCCGAAGTCCGATGCTTAACCGACTGAGCCACCCAGGTACCCTAGTCTATGATTTTAAGTAATGTCTACACCCAACGTGGGGCTCAAACTCACAACCCCAAGACCAAGAGTTGCATGCTCCTCTGACCGAGCCAGCCAGGCACGCCTAAAGTTTGATTTTAAAATAAAATTATTAAACAAAAAAAGTGACCTGCTTGAGGGGCACCTGGGTGGCTCAGTCAGTTAATCACCCAACTCTTGATTTTGGCTCAGGTCATCATCTCATGCTTCATGAGTTCGAGCCCCGCTTCAGGCTATGGGCTGACAACGTGGAGCTTGCTTAGGATTCTCTTTCTTCTCTCTTTCTCTGCTCCTCACCCCACCTCAAAAATAATGAATAAATAAACTTTTAAAAAAAAGTTACCTGGTTTAAAGGCAGATATTAAGTAAATATAGGGGGGGAACAAGGAAGGCTTGGGCTGTGGAACTGCTGAGCCCTCACTCCCAGATCTGTCCCTACAGGGGATGCTCTCCGCTGTGGGGAAGGGGGGGACACCACGGGGACCTGTTGTGGCATCGCTGCACCATTCAGTCATTAGACCTCTACCAAATTCCTGCTGCGCGCCAGGCTCGGTGGGAATGTGTGCCGAGGAAGGAGGGAACAGCTCGGCCCAGGCAGAGGGGGCCGTCCTGGGGCCAGAGCTGAAGGATGGCTTAGGGACAGCAGAAGTAGGAGGCACAGAGCACTCAGTTGAATGCATTAAGCAGCACAGGAGTTTCTTTATAGTTGGGGAAACGGAGGCACAGAAATGGTGAGGAAATCCTGCAAGGTTGTATAGCTAGCCAGGGCCGGGCTGGGCTTTGGACCCAGGTGGTCTGGCTCTAGAGCCTCCGCTCCTGACCCCACGCTCATGCCTGTCATAGGAAGGGAAGCCTGGGAGAAGTACCCTGTGCTTCTGAGGCGAACTTGAGGTCTAACTGGGGGGTCAGACACAGTTATTTAGAGGCTGATGTGATCAGTGCTCAGAATGAGGGCACTTCTAGTTTGCGGGAGCCCCCTGTCCCAGCCTGGGCAGCGAGGAACAGCTCCCGGGAGCAGGTGACAGTTATGCAAAAGCCTGTCTTCCTCCCAGTGCCCTCCACGAGCTGTCGCCTCCGTGCGTGCCAGTGGGGAGCAGGGCGGCTTCTGACCTCTTATCTCCCCGCAGGTACAGCACGTGGGAGCCGGAAGAGCACATCCTGGACCCCCGCCTGGTCATGGCCTATGAAGAGAAGTAAGGGGGCCTCAGCCTGCCGCTGGCTTGGCTCCGGACGAGGGTCATGGGCGTGGGGGGCTTGGCGGGGACAGCCCGGCTTAGTCCGCAGCTGAGGGTAGGGGGTGGGCATCGGGTCCAGGGCAGCCGAGGGCCCGGCGTCCCATTCCTGTCACTGAGTGACGCTGGCCACTTCTCTGTCCTCCCCAGGCCTCGGTCTCTCTGCTGTAAAATGGGCCATCCGTGATAACACTCGCCCTGGTTTCCGCAAAGTAGGGGTTTCACTTGCCGTCAAGAGGATAACCATGCTTTTCACAGCCGCCCCGTGTGAGGGGCACAGTATCAGTAATGCCCAGTCATGGCCTTGGGGACAGATGAGAGAGAGACTCTCCCTAGAGATTCTCTCACCAAGAGAAGGGGAGTCCGGTGAAGCTGGAGAAAGGCCAGGGGAAGGACCGCGGCCCTGGAGCCAGGACATCTGAGTTCCGGTCCGTCCCCTTGGCCGCCTCCCAGCTCAGCGGCCCTGGGCAGAGCTGCCCGAGGGCTCAGTCTCCCTTACCTGCCAGTGCTCTGCTCTGCTTCCGAAGGTTGGTTAGCAATTGGCAGGCCCCCCACCCCCCGAGGGGGCACTGAGGGTGCATCTCAGCGGGGAGCCTTTGGCAAAATGCTGTTTCTTCTGATGTGGGGGCCCTTTGAGGCCAGCCGTCGCCGTCTGCTGCCTGAGCTCCAGCTTGACCGACCTCCCTGCCAGCAGGCAGCCCAAATCCAGCTGCCTCTTCCCTGGACCCTGCAGGGCGGGCTCTTTTCACAAAATCGTTTTCATTTGGCCCTTTGTGGTGGCCTCCTGAGAGGGATGAGAGGCTCATTTGATGGATGGGGAAACTGAGGCTCTGAGGAGCTGAGGAGCTTGTCCATGTGCCTCACGGCTGGGAAGCAGCCCACCTAGGACTTCACCCAGAGCTCCTGACTCCAAGTCAGATGCCCTTCCTCCGGCCCTCCTTGCCCTCTTCCCACGGCTTCTCCCCCGGGAGTTTCCCGATGCCGGTTCCAAGGAACACCTTCCATGGTTCTTTCCGTTAAAAATCAGGGTGTCCCTGTCCCTCAGCTTCTTCCTGGCCCTGGGCGCCTGGGAGAATCCTGTGGAATGTCCTGGACTGCAGCGAGGAGAGGGCCGGACAGGTGCCGGAGTCCTGGATTAGAATCCTGGCTCTGCTGCTCACCAGCCGTGAGTTGGTGGGCAAGGCCTTTTCCCTCATGGAGCCTCATCTTCCCCATCTGTGAAGCGGGGTTAATAGTGCCAATCCTACGGGGCTCTCATGGGGAGCAGGGTTTCTGAAAGCACTTTGTAGACCAGTAAGTGTGGACACACGTGTGTGAATTATCTTCTCGATGGGAACTAAGGGCCATTCGTTCATTTGTGCAACAAGCGTGGAGGGTCTGCTGTGTCCCCAGACACTGTCCCAGGGGTCTGGGGACACAGCAAGGAGCAGAACTGACAGACATCCCTATTTTCACGGGGCTCCAGTGCAGAGACATGCAATAAAAAGCCATCAAAAGCCGTACGCAATATCAGATGGTCATAATTGCTGCAAAGACAGGGTTGCAGGCAGGGAGAGGGGAGAGGTAGGGGTGCAGGGGTCAGTGGGTGCTTAGGTGGGGGTGTGATCAGACGCCTGGAATAAGTGACAGAATGAACCCAGTAAGTATTTTAGAGGACATCCCAGGTATAGAGAACCATCAGTGCAAAGGCCCTGGGGTGAGAGCCAGTGTTGAAGAAACAGCATGGAGGCAGGCATGGCTGTGAGTGTGGCTGGCCGGAGTGGTGTGAGCTGGGTGAGGTGCGGGGGTGAGGCAGGAATGGGGGAGCTCAGGGAATGGGGGGCACAGCTCAGGGAGTGCCGTGTGAGTCCCGGTGCAGGATTTGCGTGTTCTTTTGAATGAGTCAGAAAGTCCGTAGTTAAGGAACCAGTGAAGAGCTTGGAGACGTCTACAGACCCGCTGTGTGACTTCCAGCTTACTCCTGTCTCCATCTCGGTGAAACAGGGATGATGCCCATTTAACACCTGCTTAGCAGGGTTTTAAAGAGACTCAGAGGGAGCCTGGCAAGGGGGCTCTTCTGGGGAGTCCCGCCCGCAGGGAGAGCCTGAGAGGGCCTGACTCCTAGGTGGCCATGGCCCTACGCCCTGGACGTTGGTGGGCACGACCCAAGGCTGGCAGAAACCAGGCCCTGGGTGGTAAGGACTGGATAGAATGGACCTCTCCCCCTTCACACACATGTACACGCACACGCACGCCTGCATGCTGAAGATTGGAAACCAGGATCACGTGTCCTAGGCTGCCTGCCCCGGTGGCCCTGACTGGACCCTGGGCTTGACCCTCTCTAGGCCTGGAGCCCAGAGCTCAGTGGCAGAAGTTGTCAGAATTTTGGCATGGGGCAAGTGACGTAACCTCTTTGTGCCTCAGTTTCCCCAGCTATAAAATGAGCATAGTGATGGTGGCTCCCTCACAGGGTGGCCTTAGGTAGAGCAGTGCCTTGTGCGGAGTGTCCAGTACGTGATGGTCACAAACACGCCATCATCACTGTTCTTTTCCCCTAAGGCCCTTCCGTTTCCCCGTCTACTTCCTCCTCCTCCTCTTCCTCTCTTCCTTTTCTTCCCATCCTCCTCCACCTCACTGTATTATTTTAGCTGTTCTCCCCCCTAGTTTGATACATCCCAGGAACCTCTCTTGCTCTTCCCAAGAGCCCTGGTGGCCAGCTGAGAAGGGACCCCCTTGCCCCAGACGAGGACCCTGAGGCCCAGAGGGGAAGTGGCCGGCCGAAGTCTCCCGTGGGTCAGGGCAGAGCCGGGCCTGGAACACGGTGTCCGGGCGCCCAGCGTCAGCTTCCGAGAGAAGGTTCTCACCCTCCAAGGCTGGCGGGTCCGTCCTGGCAGTGAAGGGGCTGCTATCGCAGTGCTTCCTGGACCCCAGGGAAGTCCAAGTTCAGGAGTGGGGGGGGCCTACTCGAGGTGCGTCCCTGGAGGTGGCGGGCAGCTGCTGCCCTGAGGAGGGCTAGTGGCAGAACAGGTTTCGCAGAGCTGGATGGAGGGACGGCCCCGGGGTCACACAGCAGGGCGGGAAGTGGGGGGGGGCGCACTCCGGCCCCCGCGTTCTCTTTCCAGCCCACACGGCCTCTGCAGTGGGGGCTAGCGACAGAAAGTGGGGTAGAATGCAGTGAATTAGGCAGAATGAACATGGCTTTGAGGCTTCCCCCCCACTTTCCGGCGCTGCTGTTGGAGTCTCTGTCATGACGTCCTGTGTGTGGCTCTGTGTGCGTCCTTGGGTTGTGTGTGCGTGTTTGTGTGCTTCAGATGTGTGGGGGGGGGCACCCGGCAGAGAATCCGGCGTCCACCAGGGGCTCCATACAGGCAAGGTTCCCTCCCTGTCCCCAAGCAGATGGTACAGGCGGGGGCCTGTCCTCTCCACCAGGTTCACGCAGGTCCCAAATGGGGAAGGTCTGGGCAAGGCTTCACTCACAGGAGGACTGTTCCCAGTCGCATCAGCTCCCCTGGGACGTTGGAGGCGAATCTGATTGGCAGGTTGCTATACAACTCTGCTGAGGGTGGAAACTGATTCGTTTTGGACGGTGTTCCCAGTGGCGTGTGGAGCAGGGCTCTGGCGGGACCCGGAGCCCAGGAAAGACATGCACGCCCGAGTCCATCCTCCGCAATTAGGACCAGGGGCTGTGCCCTCCCCTCTTGCAGATGGGAAGACCGAGGCCATGGGATTTGAACATGGGACCCCACTGTTACGGTCTGACGAGAGCGACAGGGAGGAGTCCTGACCCCAGGATCGGGGGGTGGCCTGTGGTGGGTGCCCCTTTCCCCATAGACAGCAGAGGGCTGGGTGGAGCGGATGCTTTACTTTCCCTTAAATGTCACCAGTGTTTGCTTTTCTTCTGCCGTCTGCTTTGGACCCCAGGGAGGAGAGAGACCGAGCGTCGGNCAGCCTTGGTGCCCCCCCCGCCGCAGGTCCCCATGCTCCTCCCACCAGTCTCCCCCGCCCCATGCATTTGCACCAGCCGGTTGAGCTGAACCACTTACCTTCACTCTGCCCAGGGCCCTGGGGGGTGGGCACTTAGTGGGTACGTGTCCGTGGGGGGAGGTGGGGAAGGAAAACAGCCTGGGTAGGAGATGCTATGGGTATGAGGGTGGAGGATGGATCTACGGCTGATGGGAGCCCCGACTTCTGAAAGCTTAGAGTCTTGTAAATTAGCCTTCGCCTTGCTCAGTCACCAGAACGCAAGATCGTCATATTTGAGAACCTCAGAAACATACATGTTAGAACTGAGGAGACGTGGGGGCCTGGGATTTTAGAATCCAAGAAAAGGAGACCAGAATTCTGGAGCCGTAGTCTTGGAACGCCCTAGAAATGTGTCATTTTTGAGTAAGAACAAACCGATGGGGCCTCCTTTTCCCGTCCTCTGCCACAGGCGAGGGGCAGGGGGGAGTCTAGAGTTTGGGACACCCCCGGTTACCCCGGTCTTGGGGCCACCTTGCTGACATCACTGCTTTGCTTGGAAAGCGGGTGAAGTTTGAAGGGATGCGGTTATGTGATTTGAGGCAAGTCTCTTTGCCTCTCTGAGCTTGGGTGTATTCTTCCCTGGAAAATCGGGACGGTCAGCATACCTGCTCTCCTTAACTGAATGAGGTTCACCCAGGGCTGTGAAGCCAAAAATGAGGCTTCTTGGTCCCCACGTGGTGTGAGTCCCATCCAGTCTCCTGCCTACCCTTGATTAGAGGTCACCTGAGGCTTTCCCCAGACAGGATGGGTTTCCCATCATGCGATGGGTATTTTCCACAGGGTTGGGTGTGAATTGGGTCCCAGGAAGGAAAGTAGCATCTACCTGTCAGGCATCTGCTCCGTGCTCAGCTCTGTGCTCAGTGCCACTCATATTTCATCTGCACACCCAGCCTCCAGGAAGCTGCATTCAGTCTCTCGCTGGCTAGTAAGCTAGCCCTGAACTTAGCAACTTAGAGCAATAAACAGTATATGACGCAGTCTCGGTGGGTCCTTAGTGACTTATAGTTCAGGTTCCAGTCGCGATGACAGCCACGTTTGACCGGGGCTTGGACGATCTGCTTCCGAGGGGGCTAGTCATGTGCCGGAACGTCAGCACTGGATGTTGACAGGAGGCCTGGTATTTTCCACGTGGACCTCTCCGAGGGCTCCCGGGTGGCCTCGCAGCATGGCTGCTAGCTCCCCCCAGAGTGGATGATCCGAGAGAGAGAGAGCAAGGAAGGAAGAAGCGCAGGGTCTTTACTGACCTAGCCTCGGAGGTCCCACCCCACGGTACCCAGGGTTCCAGGGGACGGCGTGCGTGGCCGTGAATCCCCTGAGGCGGGCATCGTTGGGGCAGTCTCAGAGGCTGGCCGCTCCAGTTTCCTCAGACAGAGGTTCAGGGAGGCCGGTAGTTTACCCGGAGCTGGATTCAAACCCAGGTCTGGCTCCGGGCGCTCCCGGACGCCTGTGGGCAGCTGCAGGTTCCCGCTGGGCTCTTGATGGCCCGTGGGCCGGGCTGAAGGAGCAAGTTTTGATAAAGCTGCCATCGGATAAGCCCTCTGGGCATTGCAGTATCGTCCCAGTCTCCACCTGGTGGGCCCCCCTGTCCCGTAGCAACCCGCGCCCTATGCCGAGGGACGGGCATCAGCGGGCAGGACTGGTGAATGGAGCCTGCGCGTGCGGTCTTTGCCCCCACCCGGGAGATGTTTGACCCGCAGGCCCCATCCGAGGGCCTCACTCTCCGTGGGGGCTCTTGGTCCCCGCTGACAGGTGGCAGCAGAAGGTACTGTCCCAGCCTGATCCAGGCCCTCCCAACACCTTAGCACCAAGGATCTTTCTTGGATTTAATACATTTCTGCCAAAGTCAATTAGACAAACCCCCGGAGGACAAAAATCCAGCCCTTACATGGTTGGAGAAGGCGGCCTCTGGCCCCCTTTTAACCAGAGTGAGTTGAGGCATCTGCAGAGGGCTGGGCCCGTACAGGGCCCTGCTGCGTCTCTGAGGGAGGGGACCCTGTAGGCTCCTGGCAGAGCACTGTCCCTGTGGCCGTGTGACAGTGCACCCAGTGCCATGTGCACCCCTGGTGACTTGCCACGGGAACCTTAGGGCCTCCACCTCACACCATCTCCTACGCAGCCTGGCTGCCTCAGCTTTGGGGGTCCTTCAGTAAGCAAAAATTCCTTTCCTGTGATGAAGAACTTAATTTATCTGCTTCATGAGTCCAGGTTTGGCTTTTCTTGGTCGATTTTCAATCTGTACCTCTTGTCGGAGCTTCTGCTGTGCACGAGAGGAATGTACCCTCCCACCCCCATCCCTGCAGCACCTACAAACCCCCCTGGGGAGAGGAGACTGCCCTGTGGGGCCAAGATGAGTGGTTTGGGGCTGGGGCTGGTCGGGGCTGGCTTTCTGGGCCGGGTGGGGGTTGGGCCGATGGCCGCCTCTGGGCCACGGAACGCAGGGAAGGGCGCTCCAGGCGGGAGGAACAGCATGAGCGAAGGCGCGGCAGTGGCGGGGAGGGCAGGGCTGACCCCCGGTGCCCTGGCTTGCCCCCGCAGCGGCTGTACAGCATGGACCTGCGGAGCTCCCACAAGGCCAAGGGCAAGGAGAAGCTCTGCTTCTCCCTGACGCGCCCACTCGGCAGCGGGAGCCCTGAGGGGGTGGTCAAGGCAGGGGCGCCCGAGCTGGTGGACAAGGGCCCCTTGGTGCCCACCCTGCCCTTCCCGCTCCGCAAGCCGCGCAAGGCCCACAAGTACCTGCGGCTCTCACGCAAGAAGTTCCCGCCCCGCGGGCCCGACCTGGAGAGTCACAGCCATCCACGGGAGCTCTTCCTGCAGGAGCCAGCAGCCCCGGACGTCCTGCAGGCGGCCAGCGAGTGGGAGCCTGCTGAGCAGCCCCCTGAGGAGGAGGGTAAGGTGGCCAGGCCCCGAGGCCCAGTCCCAGAGCCCTCGGAGCCGGGAAGTCCCCTTGCGCCTCAGGTCCGGCGGCCGTGAGGCCCAGAGAGGGCGCCGCGTCCTCCCGAGGCCGCCCAGCCCGCCGAGGCCCAGGCTCAGCCCAGAGCTCCTCCTGTGGCCCCACTGTGGGTGAACCGGTCCGGGCAGGGAAGGTTAAGTGTAGTGGCGTCCTCCCGTGTGTCCAGCCCTGAGCTAGGCCGCCACCTGGCCGCGGACGCGGAGGGGGACCCGGTGTTGGGCGGGCGGGGTCCGCATGCCGCCTCCCGCTCCCACCTTTCCTGCGCTGTTGCCAACGCTGCCCCCCATCTCTCTGCCTCTCTCCCGTGGCTGCCGCAGATGCAGACCTGGCCGAGGGGCCCCCTCCGTGGACGCCCGTGCTCCCCCCGAGCGAAGTGACAGTGACCGATATCACCGCCAATTCCGTCACCGTCACCTTCCGTGAGGCCCAGGCGGCTGAAGGTTTCTTCCGGGACCGCGGTGGGAAGTTCTGAGTCACCATTTTTACTCTTCGTAAACTGTTTGCTTTGGGGCTTGGGGTGGGGACTTCCAGAGAAGGGGAGGGGTTGGGGGCGGGGTA
>NW_027529175.1:19146-41307 GCF_008692635.1 Crocuta crocuta | reverse complement strand
TAATTATTTTATTTAAAAATACATGGAACAGGAGAAGGGGGGGAAGATCCTGACACTTTCCCGCCACCTCGCCCCTTTCTCTGCGTGTGATGTTTACAGAAAGGCTCGGTGGTCTGTTTGGGGGGCTGGGGAGGCCCCGGCGTGGCTCCAGTGGTCCGGGTGCCCTCCCCGGGCCCCCCGCCCCTGGAAGCCCCCCACCACCAGTGTTCTCTAGAGTCGCAGCAGCTGGTCCCAGGAACCAAAGGAAAACGGGAAGGCCCAAACCCTCTCCCTTGAGCCACCCACTCCCGCCTTTTCGGTGTGTTTCCCTTTTCCTTTTGGGGGGTGGGGGTGGGGGAGGGGACCCTGTGTTTCACTTTCCACTCCAGCTTTGCGGTGGGATCTGGAGGCTGGCTTTGACCAAAAATGACTGGGTCAAAATGAGGGGGCAGGAGGAAGACTTTGAGGCTGTTGGGGTGCGTCCCATGCCCTTCAGAGAGGTCTTTCCCAGGGGGTGGGTGCCGGCTGAGCCCCTTCTCCAGGGAGCGCGCCCCCTCCCCCCATCACCTGGACTGTGAGGCGCGTGCACTCTGCCCTGCGCCCTCATGACCGTGGGCACCTGTCTGCAGACGTGTGTGCATCGGGCAGGCAAGTCTCCTGTTTAGAAACCCTGACCCGGTGAAGTGGGGTGAGTCGCAGCACCTGAGACCTTGTCCCGGGCACCCCCCCGCTTACCACCCGTGTCCGGCACGTCTCCTGCCAGGATCGGCCCCAACTCCGTTTGCGCACAGCTGTCAGCAGGGGGCAGGGCGGCCTCCGATGCTCCCGGCCGCAGTGTGGTGCTGTGGCCTCAAGTGGCCGGCCACAGGCGTGCGGGTCTGTGCAGGCGCCACCGCGGGGCGGCACTGGCTCTGAGGCACTTGGGGCCTGTCCTTCCTCCCCGAGGGGCTCTTGTTTTCTCTGACTCAGGTGACTCTTCAGCCCTACCTGCTCCTCTCTTGTTCTGCCCTCCCAGAGAGGGAGGGAGCGACCTGTCACCTTCTCAGGGCCTTCAACTCCGGAAACCCTCCCTCCTCCCATTCTGGGTCCCCTCCCCATTCGTCCCAAATGCCACAGCCCAGAGTGATCTGGTTTTCCTGTGGGGGACCCCTGCCGTGTCTTCCTGCCTTCGGGCTGCAGTGCTGTTGTGGACGGTGGCCCAGGTGGCCCACCGAGCAAGGGGCTGTGGCTGCCAGGAGGAGGAGGGCCCCTCAGTTCCTGGTTTGCACAAATGTGCCCTGTGGGCAAGGAGCTTCCCAGGCTGTGGGGAGTGGCTTCTCCCCCTCCCCAGCCCTGTAAGGGAGAGCGGGGAACACCAGAGGAGCAAAGGCTGGCTCCCTCCGGCCTTCCCCCATCACCAGAGTTGGGGCACTTGAGGGGGGCCTGCCCGCCTCTCCCAGGGCTGTCTCCCCACTCTGCTTTGTCCTGAGGAAGTCAGCACAAAGATAGGGCGGTTCTTTCCCCAGACCCCTTCTCGCCAAGTTCCCAAACCAAAGACAGCCTGTACCCCATTTTTGTTGGGGGTGCCCTGCCGGCAAGATTCCCAAATCCCTGAGTCTCTCTCTCCCCTTCCTCCTTAATCCTTTGTTGTCCAGGGTCAATTCAGTGCTTCCATTGGGGGGTGGTCCCCCCTGGTGGTTCCTCCCGGCCTGGGACGCTGACTTTAGAGGAGTTCTGTGGGGGTGGGCCCCAGAAGGAGGGGCAGTGGGACACCCCCACCCCGCCCAGCTGTGAGACCCTGGGTCAGGGAAGGACAGTTTGAAATTGGGGGGGGCTCTGCCAGGACATGGGCCCCCCACAGGTGTGAGGGTGGTGGGGAGGGTGGCCAGGACGGCCTCTCTGATTGAATGCCGGTGGCGGTGGCTTTGGGACTGGGCTGGCAGCTTGCAATAGAAGGCACCTCCCCTCCCCCCCAGGGGACATGGGACCTCTTCCTGGCTCATGGGCACTTTCAAAGAGCCGCTTGTGCAATTTGCAGGCTTGGAGATTTGGGGGGCTCTTTGTGGAGTGAGACAGCTGATGCTCTGTCTGCTGCAGCAAAATGCCTCTTGCCGCTTCCTCAGCCCTTCCTGGCGCCCAGGCCATCCTGTGTCTCAGAGGGGGCAGAACCCTGGGCTCCGGGGCTCCACGCGGCTCCTCCCGGATGGAGACCTCTGTGAGGGGCTGGGTGTGGCCTTGCAGGCCTCTTCCCAGCCCTGAGCGTCCCCGTGGGGCCTGGGACCCTGAGCTCCCATCCCGCCCCTCCCCAGAAGGCCAGTACTTGCAGGGGTGGGGGAGCTTAGAAAGAGGTGGCGCCCCGTCTTTCCCCCTCTCCCCCCAGCTCCCACCCATTTTGAATGTAGAGAGCCCGGTCGGTCGGTACTTTCCTCTTGCTGCGGGATGGGGTGAGGATAGGGTTCCTCCAACCCCCACCCCCCTCCCCTCCCCGCATGGCCACTTGTGACGCCCAGCGCAGCCAAGCGAGCCCCATCATCCCTCCAGGGTGATCCCCTCCCTGACTCCCCTCCTGGGGGGGGCGGGCGCTGTGCCGGTGTAAGGCAGCTTAGCTTTGCTTTGTAAGTGGCCGCCCCTCAGCAGAGGAGCGCTGCCTTTGCGCAGGGTGAGCGTTGAGCTTTGTTCAGACAACGTGAATGTATTTGGGAGGGTTGGGGGTGCGAGTGGATTCGAGCACATGCCTTTTCCGGGTGAGGGTGTGCTGGGAGGGCTAGAGCGGATGCAGAGCGCGGTTTATTTTTGTACTGATATTGGTAAGAGACTGTATAGCATCTATTTATTTAGATGATTTATCTGGTAAATGAGGCAAAAAAATTATTAAGAATACATTAAAGATGATTTTGAAAAAAAAAAAAAAAGCTCTCGCGTTTGAGCCTTGGTTTTGGCGGAGTCACAGCTGGGCCGAGGAAGGAGCCCTGGCCCCTAGGGATTTAGGCCCCAGGTCTGCCAGTTGCTGACCGTGATCTTGGACATTTTTGGAGCCCCCCAGACGTACAGCAGGATTACTTTGCTTGGGCTGGGAAAGCGGTTGGGGCCCGGCGGCTAGATGGGTGGGCACCCACTGTTAGGGTCCCTGCAGGGAGTCATCAGAGGCTGAGCAGTGCTTGAGATCCCTTCTTTTCTCCGCTTCCTGTCAAGAGTGTTCTTTTCTAGAACCCAGGGGTGGTCCATATCTCTGTGTTTGGGCTCATTTTGGGCTCTGGGGAGAGACCAGACGGGAGCATGCAGGGCTGGTGACAGAGAACAGGTAAGAATCGACTTGCGTCCCCACCCTCCCAGTGGCCACCCAAGTGGGGAGTGGTGGTGGCCACAGCCATGGATGTGTCCGGGAAAGAGAGAGAATGGATGGGCTGGAGATAGACTTAGGTGGTAGAATTGTCAAGGCTTGGGGAATGACTTGGTGTGAGGGCGAGGGAGGCGTTCCCGATTGTGCCCGGGCTTCTGGTTTGGACAACTGGGTAGATGGTGGTTCTTCATGCAGGTGGAGACTGGCGGAGAAGCAGGTTTGGAGGTGCCTTGGTCACCCCCCAGAAGCAGAGCCCAAGACAGAGGTTTTATTTGGGAAGTGATCCAAGGAGTAGGAGTGAGGGGTAGAAGGAATCAAGGAAGGGAGCTCCTGGGTGGCTCAGTCGGTTGGGCGTCCGACTTCAGCTCACGTCATGATCTCACGGTTCGTGGGTTCGAGGCCCATGTCGGGCTCTGTGCTGACAGCTCAGAGCCTGGAGCCTGCTTCGGATTCTGTGTCTCCCTCTCTCTCTGCCCCTCCTTTACTCGTGCTCTGTTTCTCTCGGTCTCAAGAATAAATAAACATAAAAAATTAAAAAGAAAAAGAATGAGTCAAGGAAAGAGGAAAAGCCACAATGAGGTGGGTTATTGAGGTCACCGTTACAGCAACCGCTGTGTCATTCTACCTGAAGTCACCCGAGAAGGATACAGGTGTCTCTCAGGGTTGTCCATTCCCGAAGGATGAGGGGCGGGAGCGTTATTCCCTGAGCGCCATTGGCACTGGTCCAGGGTGGCCCCAGGGTTCGATAAGCCCAGCCCCCAACTTCCAAGCTTTGCACACGTAACCTTCCACCATCCATCACCCCATCTGTTGTGTTGGAAGAGCCTGGGGTTGAAGGTGGAGACCTGCTGCCAGTCAATCCAGTCGCACATAAACTGTCCCCATCCACAGCTAAAACAGAGCCGAGGCCAAGACATAGGTGCCCTAGGGGGAGGGGGCCCATTAAAGGTGTCTGACCGGCCCACCCCTCCCACCGCTCCTCTGTGCATTCTCCATATAAACTCACTTTTTCATGGAGTCTTCCAAGAGGTGGCCAGTTACAATCTCTAAACAAAAACTTAGTAGCGAGCCCTCGGTGCTGCAAGCCTGTAACTTTCTCTCCTCTCTCTCGCTCAGCCCGAGTTCCCACTGCTCTAGGCTGTTTGCCCGATGGGGTGACCTAGCCTCTTGCTCATGAAGAGTCTGAGCCCTTGTTGACTCATCTTTGTCACATCAGCTGAGTTTGCTGCAAGTGCCTGTTTACAGTCCTCACTGGGCACCCAGAGAGGCCTCAGTGACCTCTGTGCCCATAGTATGTGGCAGTGACCCTGGCATCCCGGGTAAGCAAGGGCAATTTGCCACATCAGTGAAGTAACCATGCTTTTTGCCGAAGTGACCAGCTGGTACGTGTAGCTTCTGAGGAATTCCTTACACTGTCCCCTGGTGGAAGCGTTCCCACTGCTGGAAACGAGGACCTCTGACCAACCAGGGTCTAAATCGCAGCAGTGAGGAGGGCCAGGGCAGCGCCTGCCCCTCGGCTCTGCCTGGACACAGCACTGTTGGTTCAGTGCCTATGCTCGATCCTGGTGGGCAGCGGCCCAACTCTGCAGGGCAATGATGGCGACGGGATGGATGGGTGGTGTGGGCAGAGGAGGCACACCCTCCTTCACTGCGGGTCGGTGTCCGATCTGGTAAGTGCGAACTTCCCCAGCAGGAAAGGAAACCAGTGTAATCAAAGGGTGATCGACTCTTGCCACAAAAGCTGCCCCTTGCCAGCTGAGGGGCGCCGTGGTGGCTTCGTCGGTTAAGCGTCCGACTTTCGCTTAGGTCATGATCTCGCGGTTCGTGGGTTCGAGCCCCGCGTCGGGCTCTGTGCTGACTGCCAGCTCAGAGCCTGGAGCCTGTTTCAGTCTGTGACTCCCTCTCTCTCTGACCCTCCCCTGCTCACGCTGTCTCTCTCTCTCTCTGTCTCCTAGAAATAAATAAAACATTAAAAAAAAAAAGGTCCAGCTGATCTCCTTGCAGGATGATGCCATATCGAGGGCAAACCCTCAGCACTTGTCTCTGGCAGGTTGGCCATCCATCGGCTATGGAAACTAGCCTTGGGACAACCTTGTGAAGGGAAGCCTGGGCTGTTAGGCCAATGTGTATCCTCCATGTCATCCGCTACGGTCATTCCATTGGTGGGTTTGCTGTGTTGGCACTGGGTGGCAAGGACAGAGGCTGGCTGTTGTCCCCTGTCAGATGGGTAGACAGATCACCCTGTCCTGTTGAGATCTTCTCAATAAGGAGTGCTCTCCAAAGGGCTCAAATCTGAGATACAGCCTGCCCCCTTCAGGAGAGAACATGGTGAGATGTAATAAATCCAGCCCCAAATTTCCACCAACCTGAGCCTTCTGACCCCTCCCTAGAAACTATGCCAAGATGGTTTTGGCATCTGCTATGGTAACCTGCAGAGGCAAATGAGCCCCATGCCCATCCAACATCTGGTTTGGATGTTGATGGTTATGCCACACACACCATGCGTAATTGAGATCTCAGGGAGAGTGGGGGGAGTCAGGAGAGGAGAGGGACCCTGGTTTTCTCGCTATTAGAGGGTAGGGCGGGGCCAGCTCCCCTCTACTGATTGGGTTTGAATCTTCGGCTGCAAAGAAGGCGCACCAGGCTTTCTTTCTTATCAGTCTGCCCAGATGTGGGCTTAAAAGCCATCAGCAGTTCAATGCCAAAAAGGGATTCAGACCCCTCCTCATGGCATCTCCATCCCCTAATAGATTGTAAAGGCCAGGCTTTATGGGGCCATCTTGGCCGCACCCCGGCGCTGCTGGGTAAATCCTGAGTCACGGGGAATGCTTCTCACAGCAACACCTTCTCCTGTATGGTTTGTTTCCCCCACTAAGTCTCAAGCCCTCCAGCCCAGCCCCACGTTGCACATGACCCATTCCTGTTCCGCATCGCCCATTCCTGCTCCGGGGTGTCTGCAGCTGCCATAGTTGGCGGCGAGTTAATGATTTCCTCCTGGGGAGGGAGCATGTTTCCCTGGTTGGTCCATGCTGGGTAAGGAAAGGAGGCAAAGGGGAACTTTTCTTTGCCTTCCTTCTTGAGAAGGAAAAGTGTAATCTCAGGTGAGGCCTTCACGTGGTCACCAGGCGAGGGGTCTGCTCTTCCCCAGTCAGGGCTTCCGATGCCAGCCCGAGGGGTCAGAAGACTCTGGCGGTCAAGTTTGTCAGCCACCTTATCCCACATATTTTCATCCCAGGGCTTAGGGTTCTATTCCTTCGCCGTCGGGGTCCCCAACTTCGCATAAGAGGCAAGTGTGCCCAGCCTTGTCCGCACCTCTTATAACTAAATATCGGGCCTGATGGTCAGCAAGACGTGCCCCAGGGCTTTGGGAGATCAGGGGCTCTTTAAACTCTGTCATAAATACGAATATATGTCATAAAATATGAAAAAATATGATATATATAGATCTATGAAAAATAACTATTTTCCCAAGCAAAAAACTTACAAAAGCTCTCACAGCAGAGCCGGAGCTGATGGTGGTTGGCTTGTGGCTGCCATTTTCTTTCTCCGGCTTTCCCACTGGGCCAGCGCCACCATTCAAGGGCTAAAACCATCACTATCCCAGCCCTTCATCTGTTACGGGTCACTTGTGTCCCCGCCTCCCCCCTGCCTCCCTAAATTCATGTTTTAGAGCCCTGACTTCAGGTACCTCAGAATACGACTTTATTTGGAAACAGGTTCTTTACAGAGATAAGTAAGCGAAAATGAGAGGTCATAGATGGGCCCTAGCTACCGTGTGGTTGGTGTCCTTATACAAAGGGGACATGTCCCAGAGACGGACATGGAGGGAAGACAGTGTGAAGGACATGCTGAGGGGAAGGCTGTCTACAAGCCAATGAGAAAGTCCTGGAACAGACCCTTCCCTTATAGTCTCAAGGAATCAATCTTGCCAGACTTTACCTTGACCTCAGACTTTGGCCTCCAGAACGTTGAACAAATGAATTTCTGATGTTTAAGCCGCCTGGTTCCCCATTGGTACGGCGGCCCCAGTGAACCGCTACCGCATCTGTGAGAATGAAGTCTGGGACGAGGCTTGAGTGCAGGCACTGTATTTGGGAGGGGGTCCTAGGAAGCGAGAGTGAGGACTGGGGGTCGTTGAGGTTGATGCTGTGGGCAACGGGGGCTTGATTCCACCTTCTGGGAAGCACTCAAATGCATCCTCCAATTCTCCTTCGGAAGGACCCAGACAGGCCTGCTTACTCGAAGGCTTTTATCTATCCCTCAATGTCAAGGATGCCTGGGGCGTCGACTCCCTTTTACTTACAAACTGTGCCCCTCAGGCAGGGGGTGAAGGTGAGGGGTCCTCTACCCAGCTGGAGCTAAAATCAGAAGTAGGGACAGGAGGAGGGAGTTGAGCCCAGAAAGGCGTGCAGTAGAAGGAAGAGGCACGTTTTTCATTCTGAGTTGAAGGCGTGTGCGGGTATTTGAGTAGAGAGAAAGTGGTCTATGTGTGGTGCTGAAGCTTGGAGACAAAAACATGTTTGATGGAGTCTCTTAGTTTTAAAACTTTTTTTAAAAAAATGCTTATTTATTTATTTTGAGAGAGAGGGAGGGAGAGAGCAAGCGGGGGTGGGGCAGAGAGAGAGGGAGAGAGAGAATCCCAAGCAGGCTCCTGCAGTCAGCACAGAGCCCGACGCGGAGCTCAAACTCACAAACTAAGGTGAGATCGTGACCTGAACCGAAATCAAGAGTTGGACGCTTAACCGACTGAGCCACCCAGGCGCCCCAGTTTTAAAACTTTTTGTGATGAGAAAGTTCAAATCTATTCCGAAGTAGAGGCCCCTCAGCCAAACTTGATCTCAAGCATTATGAAAACCTCCGGGCCTTGCAGATCCCTGAGAGGGTCCTTGGGCCACACTTGAGAGCTGCCCTTCCGACTCTGGGATGGAGGGCTGGTAGCACTCTGGGTCTGACGCCCTCCGCCCTCCCAGAAGGCATGTGGGGCCCTTGCTGGCTTCTCCGGGTTGTGGCCTTGAGAGAGCTCCCTGCAAGCGGCTGCCAGCTCTCAATGCTCCCCGCCCTTGACTCTGAGAACGGAAGGCGAAAGACCAGGGAAGAAGTTCGAAGGGAGGGAGGAGGAAAGAGGTGGGAGAGAAAAGCCAGGCAAGAGACGGAGGGTTTAAGGCCAGTGGGAGGAAAGGGGGAGGGGCAGTGGAGCTGGGGGGGTAAGCGGTGTCACAGGCTGGACCCTGGTCCTGAGGAAGAGGCCGTCTTGCCGAGGAGGCTGTGTGACCCAGGGAGCCTTGGGGCAGCCGAGCAGGGCAGGGCAACGTCCGGTTGGATGACCAAGCCCGTGGTCAGGCTGACCTTGGAGCCGTCCACCTGTCAGCCCTCGTTACCAAGCAACCAATCAACAAAGTGAAAACTAAAACGAGAGAAATACGGATAGCAGGACTAGAGATCTGGAAATGGGAGCCTTTCCACACATGAGAAAGGTTGAGGAACTTCCAGAACATATGAGGGTGGCCAAGGGCAGAGTAGCAGAGGGGACGTCAGAGCGAGCAGGCAGAAGTTCAAGGGCGCATCCAGAGGGATGGGTGAAGAAGGAGGTGGCTGACCCTCTAGCAACGGAGCCTAGGTTTTCAAACAGACCTGGAGAACATAGCCACGCTGATGTTGTGACCTGTTCTGGGGCCTGATGACGTGTGAAGAGAGTGAGCAGCTGGGCCAGTAGCTCCCCAGAAATGACTGGCCAGGGGGGCTCCTACGGTGGGGGGCTTTCCCAGGTGGGCTTCTGACGGGGACGCCAAGGTCAGGGAACACAGCAGGGAGGAGGGAAGACGGTGGTTCCGACAGCTGTGAAACCCCCTCCAGCCCCGCCGCCTGCTTTCTACTACTCGACTCGTTGAAGAAGGGCCGTGGGTGGGTGGACTCTCCCCCGAGTCCTGCCTCCCCCCGCCCAGCACCTCCTCGCTGCGGCTGACACCGATAGTCCCTGGAGTCGTGTGCCAAGGCCGCCGGAACAGATCGGTCTGCTCAAACCACAAATAAATTCTCTTGAAGTCCTGGACCCTGGGAGGCCAAGATGAGGTGCAGGCAGAATTGTCTCTTCTGAGGCCTTGATCCGTGGCTTGCCGATGCCGTCTTCTTGCGTCCTCACGTGACCTTCCTTCTGTGCGTGTATGTGGCCCAATCTTCCCTTCTTACAAGGACACCAAGCATACTGGGTGTGCTCACCCATATGACATCACTCAATCTCTTTATTTTATTTTATTTTATTATTTTTTAGTTTTTTAACTTCATTTTTGAGAGTCAGAGAGAGACAGTGCGAGCAGGGGAGGGTCAGAGAGAGGGAGATACAGAATCCGAAGACAGGCTCCAGGCTCTGAGCTGGCTGTCAGCACAGAGCCCGACGCGGGGCTCGAACCCACGAACCGTGAGATCATGACCTGAGCCGAAGTTGGACGCTTAACTGACTGAGCCACCCAGGTACCCCTTTATTTATTAATTTTTTAAAGTTTATTTACTTATTTTGAGAGAGAGGGAGAGAGTGCCAGCAGGGGAGGGGCAGGGAAAGAGGGAGAGAGAGAGAGAGAGAGAGTCCTAAACAGGCTCCTCGCTGTCAACACAGAGCCCGACATGGGGCTCGATCCTATGAACCATGAGATCATGACCTGAGCCGAAATCAAGAGTCCGAAGCGTAACCAACTGAGCCACCCAGGCGCTCCTAAACTTAATCTCTTTAAAGGCTCTGTCTCCAAATGCAGTCACATCCTGGGGTCCTGGCGGTTCAAACTTTAGCACATTTGGCAGGGGACACATTCCAGCCCATAACACTTGTCCACCAACACCCTACTCATCGTTCTGCTCACAGAAACTCCATTCATTCAGTTGGGAGAAGTAACAAATTTACCCCACTTCCCTCCGCAGCTCCCCACCGCTAGGGGTGCTATAAGACCAATTGTAGCAGGAGAGCAATCCGCAGTCTGCCCCTGCCTTGAGGCTCATCCATTGCTTCCTCATGATTAGGTCCCGGTCACCATGCCTCTTCAGCAGGGACATGACCACGGGATGCTGTGTTATCGCGGCTCCCCAGCACAGAGCACATGATGTCGGTTTGTCCCATCGCTCATCATGTCCACTTGGATCATCTGATTAAGGTGGCGTCTGCTGGTTACTCCTTTTCCTGTTGAAACGAATAACTGTTTTCTGGAGGTCATTCGAAACGACGTAGCTATCCCATTCCTCACCACTTTTTCTATGTAGTGATGTATTTATATTAGTGCGGTTTCTTGGCTTTCCGATTTCATTCAGTGGGCTGTAGTTCATTATAGCATTATTTACTTGAATGCTCAAAATGTCTCCAATTTGGCTAGTGGGAGCCCTTGTAACTAGTTTAGCTACTCTAGCTTTAGGGTATGTTTAATCTTCAATATCTTAAAGGTTTTAGGGGCGCCTGGGGGGCTCAGTCGATTAAGCGTCCGACTTTGGCTCAGATCACGATCTCGCAGTCTGTGAGTTTGAGCCCTGCGTTGGGCTCTGTGCTGACAGCTCAGAGCCTCCTGCTTCAGATTCTGTGTCTCCCTCTCTCTCTGCCCCTCCCCTGCTCAAGTTCTGTCTTTCTCTGTCTCAAAAATAAATAAATGTTAAAAAAATATTTTTAAAAATATCTTAAAGGTTTTAAAAATGCTTTGGAGGGCAATCCCTCTCCCCACCCCCAACACTGTTATTCTTTTTCAGAATTCTTGTGGCTATTCTTTTTTTTTTTAATGTTTTACTTATTTCTGAAAGAGAGACAGCATGAGCAGGGGAGGGTCAGAGAGAGAGGGAGACTCAGAGAGAGAACCGGGACTCACCCGAAGTGGAGCTCGAGCTCACCTGATATGGGACTTGAACTTAAGAACTATGAGATTATGACCTGAGCCAAAGTCAGATGCTTAATGAATAAGCCACCCAGGCACCCCCGGGTCTCTCCAATTCTCCTTCTTCTCCTTCTTCTTCTCCTTCTCCTCCTCCTTCTTCGTTTATTTTTGAGAGAGACAGAGAGGAAAAGCATGAGTGAGGGAGGGACAGAGAGAGAGGGGGACGGAGGATCCCAAGTGGGCTCCTCACTGATAGCAGAGAGCCCGACATGGGGCTTGAACTCATGAACTGAACCATGAGATCACGACCTGAGCTGAAGTAGGATGCTTAATCAACCGAGCTGCCCAGGGGCCCCCTCTCCAAGTCTTATAAGGACACTGGTCATGTTAGATTAGAGGCTCACGCTGCTTCAGTGTGGCCTCATCTTCAATAATTACATCTGCAATGACCCCATTTCCAAATAAAGTTCCATGCTGAGGTTCTGGAAAGGATATGCATTTTGGAGGGGCACATACACATTTCACATTTATTACTTTCTCACGTATGTGGCAGAAAACTACTAATTGTTTCACTCTATTCTCCTTGTTGTCGCTGTATAACCCCTGAGTTTTTGCAAGTTATATGGCCATCCACGATAAAGCCTACATTTCCCAGACTCCTTTGCTGCCAGATGTGGCCAATTGACTAACTCTTGGTCAACGGAATGTGCCAATAAAGGCCAAATGGCAGCTATTGGGACCCTTCCTAAGAGACAGCTAGCTTGGTCATTTGCCCATTTCTCCTCCGCTTCCCCAACCTAGCTGACAAATCGTCTTAGCTCTGCAGCTTAAATCTGGACTTTTCTGTTTGAGATAAGCCTCTGGCCAGGACATCCCATACTGCACATACTGTCCCCTACTGTCCCGTACTGTCCCGAACTGCACAAACCCAGAGGGTGCATTCACACAGCAGAGGACAGGCCGGGAAAGGAGACCTTGGGTCTTTGAGGTGAACAGACCATCCTCAGAGGGCCCTGCTCCCGCTTAGTTTCAGCCTCTGCTTTGGGGGCTTTCAGTTACTTTCAGGCAGTCTTGATTTAACCAGTACATTTTTTTATAGTTCTTTAATATCCCGTAGGTTTTTGTGCCCCGGGGGGCGGGGGGAGAGTGCTCAATTGTATTGTTGCATAGTGTAGTGGATAATTTATGAAAGTAATAGAACTCTGGAAATCAATTTTCCTTGAACGTTTAAACATTTAAACATTATCATTAACGTGATTAATTACGCTTCCTTAAAACTTAAATGGCAATTATAAGTCTGGTATGATTGATTTTTTTAAAACCTTTAGACATCTTTTTTTTTCAATGTTTCTTTATTTTTGAGAGACACAGAGAGACAGAGCGTGAGCGGGGGAGGGGCAGAGAGAGAGGGAGACACAGAAGGCGAAGCAGGCTCCAGGCTCTGAGCTGTCAGCACAGACCCGACTGCAGGGCTCGAACCCATAAGCTGCGAGATCATGACCTGCGCCAAAGTCGGAGCCACCCAGGCACCCCTGCTTTTTCTAATTTCTTAAAATGGGTAGTAAATTATTATATTTATCTCTTTTGTGGTAATGAAAACATTTAGTCTATTCATTTTTTTCTGAGTATAGCTTTTTTTTTTTAAAAGCCACTTTTTATAAACAGCCCCTAAGTCAATTTTTTAAAGGTAAACTCTGTCCCCCAATGTGGGTCTCAAACTTATGACCCTAAGATCAAGACTCATATGCTCTACCTATGGACTGAGCCAGCCAGGTGCCCCTCTGAGGTACCGCTGTGCCCCTCACAGCTTTTGCTGTTTTCTCTAGATTTGGGTTTGAAGTTACATCAGTTAGGGCACATTCAGCTACAAATAACAAAATATCTGACTCACAGTGACCTGAATAATGCAGATGTTTATTATCTTATTTAAAGGGAGATTGGAGGCAGATGTTTCTACCTCCAGTGGCTTGACAGTGTTATCAAAGACCCCTACTTTTTCTAGCTTTTTGCTTTATCATCCTCAGTATGTTGGCTCTGTGTCTTCATGGGCATCATCTTATGGTTGCAAAATAACTGCCATAGTTCCAGACATCACATGTTCTCTCCCACTCATAGGCAGGAGAAACAAGGGAAGGCCAGTGCCATGAAACCCTACTTGCCTGACATGTCTTCACAAAGCAAAAACAAAACCAAAAAGCTCTCCTAGTAGATATTTTCTTATGTTTGATTGGCCATAAGTGAAGCACAAGGCCACTCCTAGCTTCAAGAGAGGCAAAACAGATGGCAAAGGGCAACAGGGTTACATGACAGACACAGGCCAATCGTGATGCATTCCTTGGGCTATAGGCTTTGCCACGCCAATCAAACATAGTTTCTAATCATTTCCCTTTATGTACGTATTTGGCTGCTACATTGTTTGGTACATATAAGTTATCATTGTTTTAGTCTTTCTTTTTTTAAAATTAATTTATTTTCAAGTTACTTAACATACAGCATTAGTCTTGGCTACACTACAGCGTAGTCTTGGCGTCTAGAGTAGAACCTGGTGATTCATCTCTTACATATGGCACCCAGTGCTCATCCTGAAAAGTGCCCTCCTTAATGCCNCTCAATTTTCCTACCCTTCTCCTATGTTCTTCTGTTGAGTTTCTCGAATTCCACATGAGTGAAATCATATGATATCTGTCTTTCTCTGACTGACTCCTTTCACTAGCATAATAGCCTCCAGTTCCATCCAGGTTTTTGCAAATGGCAAGATTCATTCTTTCTCATCACCAAGTAGTATTCCATTGTGTATAGGGAACACATTGTCTATACCACTTCTTTTTTTTTTTTTTCACTACTTATTTTTGAGAGAGAGGGAGAAAGAGCATGAGTGGGGGAGGGGCAGAGAGAGAGGGAGACACAGAATCCGAAGCAGGCTCCAGGCTCTGAGCTGTCAGCACGGTGCCTGATGCGGGGCTCGAACCCACGAACCGTGAGATCGTGACCTGGGCAAAAGTCGGCTGCCCAACCAACTGAGCCACCCAGGCGCCCCCCCCCCACATCTTTTTTATCTGTTCATCAGTTGATGACATTTGGGCTCTTTATATAATTTGGCTACTGTTGGTAATGCTGCTATAAACATCGGAGTGCATGCGTCCCTTTGAATCAACATTTTTGTATCCTTGGGATAAATTCCTAGGAGTGCAATTGCTGGGTCGTAGGGTAGCTATATTTTTAATTTTTTGAGGAACCTCCATACTGTTTTCCAGAGTGGCTGCACCAGTTTGCGTTCCCACCAGCAGTCCCAAAAAGATCCTCTTTCTCTGCATCCTCGCCAACATCTGCTCTTGCCTGAGTTGTTAGTTTTAGCCATTCTGACCAATGTGAGGTGGTCTCTCACTGTGGTTTTTATTTGTATTTCCCTGATGATGAGTGATGTTGAGCATCTTCTCATGTGTTGGTTTGCCATCTGGATGTCTTCTTTGGAAAAGCATCTATTCATGTCTTCTGCTCATTTCTTCACTGGATTATTTGTTTTTTGGGTGTTGAGTTTGATAAGTTCTTTATAGATTTTGGATACTATCCCCTTATCCAATATGTCATTTGCAAATATCTTCTTCCAGTCCTTCGGTTGTCTTTTAGTTTTGCTGATTGTTTCCTTCGCTGTGCAGAAGCTTTTTATCTTAACGAGGTCCCTTGCTTTCATTTTGCTTTCATTTCCCTTGCCTCTGGAGACATGTCTAGTATGAAGTTGCTACAGCCTAGGTCAAAGAGGTTGCTGCCTGTTTTTTCCTGTAGGATTTTGATGGTTTCCTGTCTCACAGTTAGGTCTTTTAGCCATTTTGAGTTTATTTTTGTGTGTGGTGTGAGAAAGTGATCTAGTTTCCTTCTTCTGCGTGTTGCTGTCCAGTTCTGCCAGCACCATTTGCTAAAGAGACTGTTTTCCCCCTCCATTGGATACTCTTTCCTGCTTTGTCAAAGATGAGTTGGCCATATATCTATGGGTCCATTTGTGGGTTCTCTATTCTGTTCCATTGATCTATGTGTCTGTTTTTGTGCCAATACCATACTATTTTGATGATTCCAGCTTTGTAATACAGGTTAAAGTCTGGGATTGTAATGCCTCCAGCTTTGGTTTTCTTTTTCAACATTACTTTGGCTATTCAGGATCTTTTGTGGTTCCATACAAATTTTAGGATTGTTTGTTCTAGCTCTGAGAAGAATGCTGGTGTTATTTTGATAGGGATTGCATTGAATATGTAGATTACTTTGGGTAGTATTGACATTTTAACAATATTTGCTCTTCCAATACATGGGCATGGAATGTTTTCCCATTTCTGTATGTTTTCTTTAATTTCTTTCATAAGCTTTCTATAGTTTTCAGTGTACAGATCTTTTACCTATTTGGTTAGGTTTATTCCTAGGTATTTTATGGTTTTTGGTGTAATTGTGAATAGGATTGATTCCTTGATATCTCTTTCTGTTGCTTCATTATTGGTGTATCAAAATGTAACTGATATCTGTACATTGATTTTATATCCTGTGGCTTTGCTGAATTCATGTATCAGCTCTAGCAGTTTTTTTGGTGGAGACTTTGGTTTCCATGTAGAGTATCATGTCATCTGTGTAGAGTGAAAGTTTGACTTCTTCTTTGCCAATTTGGATGCCTTTTATTTTGTTTTGTTGTCTGATTTCTGAGGCTAGGACTTCCAACACTATGTTGAACAACATTGGTGAGAGTGGACATTCCTGTTGCATTCCTGATCTCAGGGGGAAAGCTCAGTTTTTCCCCACTGAGTATGATATTAGCTGTGGGCCTTTCATATATGGCTTTTATGATGTTTAGGTATGTTCTTTCTATCCCATCTTTCTTGAGGGTTTTTATCAAGAAAGGATGCTGTATTTTGTCAGATGCTATTTCTGCATCTATTGACAGGATCATATGGTTCTTATCTTTTTTTCTATTAGTGTGGTGTATCATGTTAATTGATTTGTGAATACTGAACCATCCTTGCATCCCAGGAATGAATCCCACTTGATCATTGTGAATAATTCTTTTAATGTACTATTGAATTCAACATGCTGGTATCTTTTTGAGAATTTTTGCAACCATGTTCATCAGGAATATTGGCCTATAATTCTTTTAGTGGGGTCTTTGTCTGGTTTTGAAATCAAGGTAATGCTGGCTTCACTGAAAGAGTTTGGAAGCTTTCCTTCCATTTCTACCTTTTGTAACAGTTTGAGAAGAATAGGTATTAACTGATTTAAATGTTTGATAGGGATGCCTGGGTGGCTCAGTCGGTTAAGCATCCGACTTCGGCTCAGGTCATGATCTCACGGTTTGTAGGTTTGAGCTCCACATCGGGCTCTGTGCTGACGGCTAGCTTAGAGCTTGGAGCCTGCTTCAGATTCTGTATCTCCCTCTCTCTCTGACCCTCCCCTGTTCATGCTGCCTCTTTCTCTCTCTCAGAAATAAATAAAACATTAAAAAAATTAAATGCTTGATAGAATCCCCACTGGGAAGCCTTCTGGCCCAGAACTCTTATTTTTTGGGAAGACTTTTGATAACTGATTCCATTTCTTTGCTGGTTATGAATCTGTTCAAATTTTCTATTTCTTCCCGTTTGAGTTTTTGTAGTGTGTGAGTGTCTAGGAATTAGTCCATTTCTTCCAGATTGTCCAATTTGTTGGCATCTAATTTTTCTTTTTGTTTTTTTAATGTTTTATTTATTTCTAGGAGAGAGAGAGACAGCGTGAGCAGGGGAGGGTCAGAGAGAGAGGGAGACACAGACTCTGAAACAGGCTCCAGGCTCTGAGCTGGCAGTCAGCACAGAGCCGGACGCGGGGCTCGAACCCACAACCGCGAGATCGTGACCTAAGCGAAAGTCGGACGCTCAACCGACTAAGCCACCCAGGCGCCCCATAATTTTTCTTAATATTGTCTTGTAATTGTATTTCTGTGATGTTGATTGTGATCTCTCTTCTTTCATTCATGATTTTATCTATTTGGGTCCTCTCTCTTTTCTTTTTTGAGGAGTCTAAGGGTTTATCAATTTTGTTTGTTCTTTCAAAAAACCAGCTTAGTTTCACTGATTTGTTCTATTGGTTTTTTTTTTATTCTATATCATTTATTTCTGCTCTGATCTTTATTATTTCCCTTCTCCTACTGGCTTTGGGCTTTATGTGCTACTTTTCTAGCTCCTTTAAGAGTAAGGTTCGGTTATGTACTTGGGCCCTTTCTTGCTTCTTGAGATAAGCCTGAATTGCAATGTGTTTTCCCCTTGGAACTGCCTTTGCTGCATCCCAAAGGGTTTGGACTGTCGTGTTTTCATTTTCACTTGCTTCCATGTATTTTCTAATTTCTTCTTTAATTTTCTGGTTAACTTATTCATTCTTTAGGAGCGTGTTCTAACCTTCATATGTTTGGGGGCTTTCCAAATTTTTTCTTGTGGCTGATGCCAAGTTTTCTAGTGTTGTGATCTGAAAATATGCATGATATGATCTCAATCTTTTTACACTTGTTGAGGGCTGTTTTGTGACCCAAAATGTGATCCATTTTGGAGAATTTCCAAGTGCACTCAAGAAGAATGTGTATTCTGCTTCTTTAGGATGGAATGTTCTAAGTATATCTGTTAAGTCCATCTGGTCCAATGTGTCATTCAGAGCCATTGTTTCCTTATTGGTTTTCTTCCTAGATGATCTGTCCCTTGCTGTAAGTGCAGTATTAAAGTCCACTACAATTATGGTATTATTATCCAAAAGTATTAATTGATTTATATATTTGGGTTCCATATTGGGGGCATAAATATTTACAATTGTTAGCTCTTCTTGATGGATAGATCCCTTAATTATGATATAATGCCCTTCTTCATCTCTTGTTACAGTCTTTGTTTTAAAATCTAGTTTGTCTGATAGAAGTATGGCTACTCTAGCTTTCTTTTGATGTCTATTAGCATGATAGCTGGCTCTCCATTGCCTCACTTTCCATCCACAGGTGTCCTGTGGTCTAAAATAAGTCTCTTACAGGCAGCATATAGGTGAATCTTGTTTGTTTTTTTTAAAAGCCATCCTGATACCCTATGTCTTTTGATAGGGGTATTTAGTCCATTTACATTCAGAGTGATTATTGAAAGATATGAATTTAATGCCATTGTGTTATCTGTGATTTCATGTTTGTTGTGATGTCTCTGGTCCTTTGTAGTCTTTGCTGCTTTCCATTCACAGAGTCCCCCTTAGGATCTTCTGCAGGGCTGATTTTGTGGTCATAAACTCCTTTAGCTTGTTTGTCTGAGAGTCTTTATCTCTCCTTCTATTCTGAATGACAGTCTTGCTGGATAAAGGATTCTTGGCTGCATATTTTTCCGTTTCAGCACATTGAATATTTCCTGACACTGCCTCCTGGCCTGCCAAGTTTTAGTTGACAGGTCTGCAACTACCCTTATGTGTCTACCCTTATAGGTTAAGGACTGTCTGACCCTAGCTGCTTTCAGAATTCTCTCTTTATCTTTGTATTTTGCCAGTTTCACTATAACATGTCATGGTGTTGACCTGTTTCTGTTGATTTTAAAGGGAGTTCTCTGTGTTTCTTGGACTTGGATACATGTTTCCTTTCCAAGATTAGGGAAGTTCTCAGCTATAATTTGTTCAAAAAAAACATTCTGTCCTTTTTCTCACTCTTCTTCTTATGGAACTTCTATGATACAGATATTGTTTTGTTTCATGGAATCATTTAGCTCTCTAATTCTCCCCTCATGATCCAGTAATTTCCTTTCCCACTTTTTTTCAGCTTCATTATTTTCCATAATTTTATCTTTTATTTCACCTATTCACATCCTCTGCTTCTTTCATCCTTGCTGTCACTGTATCTAGTTTATTTTGCATCTCATTTACAGCATTTCTTAATTCATCATGATTAGTTCTTAAGTCTTTGATCTCTGCTGCAAGAGATTCTCTGGTGTCTTCTATGCTTTCTTCAAGCCCATCTATTAGTCTTATGTCTGTTATTCTAAATTCTTGTTCAGATATATTGTTTATATCTGTTTAGAGCAATTATCTGGCTGTGATTTCTTCCTGAATTTTCTTTTGGGGAGAATTCCTCTGTTTTGTCATTTTGGCTAAGTTTCTGTCTTTTGCATGTTTTAAGAGCTTGTTGTGTGTCCTGCACTGTGAGTACTACCATTAAAAAGGGGCCATACCTTGTCCAGGGCCTGGCACTCTAGGAAGTGATTTTGTTTAAAAATTTTAAAATGTTTTTTCTTTATCTCTGAGAGAGAAAGTGAGACAGTGTGAGCAGGAGAGGGTCAGAGAGAGAGAGAGATACAGAATCTGAAGCAAGCTCCAGGCTCTGAGCTAGCTATCAGCACAGGGCCTGATGTGGGGCTCAAACCCACGAACTGTGAGATCATGACCTGAGCTGAAGTTGGACGCTTAACCAACTGAGCCACCCAGGTGCCCCCAGGAAGTGATTTTGGAGTATGTTATGTGCACTCTGCTGTTGCATTTTGGCCACTCTATCTCACTGGTCAGTCCTCTGCAAAGCTCCTCCTTGTTTGGAGTGGTGGAGTATTTGGACCTTCAACCGGGTGTGCATTGATTTTCCTGTTGAAGTAAACTACTGGGAGGGAAAAAAAGGAGAAGGGGGGTAACCTGATCCCATAAAAAGAGAAAAATGAGATGGGAGAAAAGAACAAACAGAATAAAAAAACTATAAGACTGAATCCAGAGAAAGAGAAAGGAAAATACAAGGAGGAGGAGAAGAAGAAGAAGAAGACAACGACGATGACGACGGAGAAATAGAGGTGTAAAAAGAATAGAATAAAAATGCCTCATCAAACAAGCAAACAATTATGTCTATGTGTGTGTGTATTATATATATGATAAGAATTGACCAAAACCAGAAACTATAACCTGGTTCCAAAAGAAAAAAAGAAGAGGGTAGAAAGAAGAAGAAAAGAACAGAACAGAAGCAAACAAAAACAGTTATCTGTTGGTGCCTGGGACCGGTAGCTGTGCTAATCAGCATCACTCTCACTCCCATAAACAGTTACCAGGCACTGAGGGGCCGGGTTTGGTGTAGGCCGTCCTGCCTCCACTAGGGGCCGCTGTCCTGCTCCCTGAAGCCCCACCATGTTGGTGATGGGGAGAAAAATGGAAAGACCCCAATCTCCTTTCCCCTAGACCAGGTGTCTCAATCCAGGCTGTTCAGGAAGCCCTCAGAGAGTAGTGGGCGGTGCCGGTTTGTCCTGCTCCACAGTGTCCTGTGCCTCCCAGGTGCTAGGTTGGATTCAAAACCTGCTGTCTTAAAGGGCCCTGCACCGAGTAGGGCCACTCTGCCCAGCAGACAAAGGGCCTTTGGCTGGTGCCTGCAGGGTCTTTTGCCCTTGTGGGGAGCAGTAGATCTTCTTTCCACAGTACTCAAGGGAGGGGACTGTTCTCTCTTGGTTTGTCCCCCAGATCACTACCAGGCTGGGGGTCAGCTCCCCTTGCCCCCAGGGCATGCACACAGCTGCGCTTTGCTCTGGAGAAAGTCCCACGCTTTTGGAACCTATGAATTTCAGCTGCTATTTTTACAAAATAGAAACTGGCTTTCTCCATATTTCTCATCCCCATCCGTGGTCCGGAGAGGTTTTCCTCTTATGCCAACTAGATACTGAAATTTCACAGCTTCTCTCTGCCTTTCCCTTCCTTTTGTCTCTCCACAGAAGGGGTTCCCTCCTCGCCATGCCTATTTGGTTTTATCTCCCCCAATTCACCGTACATGCACCTTCATCCACCCAAGCTGTCTCCCTCCAACTGTGGAGAAACTTCTGCCACTCTGTGATTGATTTCCTGGGGGTTCCAAGTGATCTGATCTCAATACAGCTGTGTTTGAGGGAGGTGGGTGATCCTGGTTCCCCTACTTCTCCGCCATCCTAACTCTGCCTCCTGATTATTATTTTATTCTTTCATTGTTCCTTTGTGTCATTAGGTTAAGTCCTTTAACCTGTTTGATTCATCAATATATACCTTGTGTGATATTGCTACTACTGCTTTTTTTTTTTAATTTCGATTTGCCTGGTATCTTTCCTCATCCCTTTTATTTTCAATCTCGGTTTCCTTTTTTTTTTTTTTTTTTTTTAGAGTACTTCTTGGGAGCAGCATGGAAGAATTTATTCTGTTCCTATTTAGTGTTACACACTCGATTTTACTTTTTTCATCTTATGCTGTGTTCCTTATTTATTGTCACTTGTTTCTTCTCCTTTCCTTCTCTCCATCCTGGATGAGGGTGTCCCCAGTGGAGGCAACTAAGGCAGGGGGGGGGGGTCCTGTGTCAGATTCCAGCTTTCAGGCACGGCTGGTATGGGTGGAGCTCACAGCCACTGGCAATGCCACCTTCATTAGACCAGCTTTGCAACATAGTGTGGGGGCTCTTTCCTGGCTTGGAAGCCTACAAATCTAGCTATCCATCGTTCCTAGAGTTTCAAGGAGCCACCCAACATTTAAAAAAAAATCTTTCTTTTTTCTGTTTTAATCAGCCAGAGTCAGTGCCTATTTCTTCAGCTAAGAACACCAAATAACACTGTTCCAAGTGGTTTTACTCCCCACCCCCACTCCCCAACCAATTCTATGAGCAACTGCGTGCACTCAATAGTTTTACCTTATTTATTTAGACACGTAGTAGATACTGAGAAGGAACAGAGAATATTCGGATGACAAAATGATCCACAAGAGGGAATTCTCAAACACATTTTTTCCCCTTGGTGCTGTAAAATCAAAATCCTTCAAGCTCATCGTTTTATGAAAGAAAGCCCTGATTTCCCTTTTAGAAAGTAACCCAAGTTTTACAGACTTGAAAATCATCTTTATTTTTTCAATTACAAAAATATATCCCCACTTATAAAAGAAAACAAAAGAATGAAGGGGGAAAGAAAGGTTTTCTGGACTGGGAGGAGGGGTGGGGCAGGGGAGGGGAAGAGGGTCCAATGTGCATGGGGAGCTCACAACTTGCTCCTAAAAGTCAGCAGTTTATGAAGCATTGAGGTGCTCCAGGGATGAGGC
>NW_027529175.1:9034-9727 GCF_008692635.1 Crocuta crocuta | reverse complement strand
GGAGCTCACAGCCACTGGCAATGCCACCTTCATTAGACCAGCTTTGCAACATAGTGTGGGGGCTCTTTCCTGGCTTGGAAGCCTACAAATCTAGCTATCCATCGTTCCTAGAGTTTCAAGGAGCCACCCAACATTTAAAAAAAAATCTTTCTTTTTTCTGTTTTAATCAGCCAGAGTCAGTGCCTATTTCTTCAGCTAAGAACACCAAATAACACTGTTCCAAGTGGTTTTACTCCCCACCCCCACTCCCCAACCAATTCTATGAGCAACTGCGTGCACTCAATAGTTTTACCTTATTTATTTAGACACGTAGTAGATACTGAGAAGGAACAGAGAATATTCGGATGACAAAATGATCCACAAGAGGGAATTCTCAAACACATTTTTTCCCCTTGGTGCTGTAAAATCAAAATCCTTCAAGCTCATCGTTTTATGAAAGAAAGCCCTGATTTCCCTTTTAGAAAGTAACCCAAGTTTTACAGACTTGAAAATCATCTTTATTTTTTCAATTACAAAAATATATCCCCACTTATAAAAGAAAACAAAAGAATGAAGGGGGAAAGAAAGGTTTTCTGGACTGGGAGGAGGGGTGGGGCAGGGGAGGGGAAGAGGGTCCAATGTGCATGGGGAGCTCACAACTTGCTCCTAAAAGTCAGCAGTTTATGAAGCATTGAGGTGCTCCAGGGATGAGGC
>NW_027529175.1:1123-9011 GCF_008692635.1 Crocuta crocuta | reverse complement strand
GTCGGTCGATGGTCATTCAAGTTGCAGGTTTCTGAAGTCATTCACTAAATCATTCTGGGGCTGTTGAGAGAGAAAGAAAACAGAAGTGTCACTGGCGGCAAACGTTGGCAGGGAGCCGGAGAAAGAGAGGCGACAAGAAGAGCCAGGTCTGAGAGGCCAGGGAGGCCTTGAGGGAAATGGAAAGCTGACAAGATCATTTTTAAATTTTTAATGTTTATTTACTTTGGGGCGGGGGAAAGGGGCAGAGAGAGAGGCTCAAGCAGGATCGTCGCGGTCAGTGCAGAGCCCGACGTGGGGCTGGAACTCCCAACCAGTGAGATCATGAGCTGAGCCCAAATCAAGAGTGGATGTTTAACTGAGCCACCAGGCGCCCCAAGATCCTAAGAAAGGGGAGATAAGGCAGGAAGTGGGAGCCCCTATTGGAGTTGCAGGGAAGGGTGTCTAAAGAAAAGAGAAAGGTGTGGAGGGGCGCTGAGGACAGAGAGCAAGGAGAGGAGTGACAGAGAGAAGGGCTGGGGGGCTGAGCTGGGAGGGGGAGTTGCAGGGGTGAGGCCAGGTGCCTGCAGCAAGAACAGCTTCTCACCATCAAGATCTTCCTGAGCCGACGTTTTATCTTTATAGTATTTCGGTCCAGATTGTTCCAGGGCTGGAATGGCCTGTCCTGGTGGTCCACAAACTTCCTCCAGCAGTCCTCAAACTCTGAGACGAAGGAGGGGAAGGCAGTGAGGCCCCAGGGCAGGGGGGAGAGCCAGCCTGCACCCTGCAGGGCCACAGGCTCCCCCTTCCTTTCCCCTTCCGGTGGTGGCATCACATCTCGGGCCTCAGCTGGGGCGCCCCGCTTCGGTGCAGCCTCCACCCACCGCCCTGCCCCGAACAGTGGCTTTTCCCTCTTGGGACCGCAAACCCTCTCTCCTCCCCCGACAGCTGGGCCCTCTCCCCACCTGGGCGGCCCATGACAGCCACGGGGACCTCTGACTGCAAGTGTCTCAGCCCCAGCACATGCTTCCTGCGCCAGTGGAAGTATAGGCGGGAGGCAAAGATCCGCAGGCTGAGGTAGGTGTGGTGTCTGACAAACTCCACCAGATTCCGGGCACAGGTGGGGCAGGGGCTCCATGTGATATAGCAGGTGATTTCGAATCTTTGGGATGGGTCCAGTTGCAGCGACTGGATCTTGTTAATAAAGCACATTTCTGCATGGCACTTTTCCTAGGAGGGCCCCAGACAGAGAGAAGGAAGGGTTGGTTACAAGGCAGAGGCCAGAGGTCACCTGCTGTGGGTGCCATGGGGGATGAGAGGCTCTGCCCTGTGAACTTACCTAGGACAGGGAAAGAAGCTTCCTTCCTTCTCTTCCTCCGCCATTAATTTAGCACCCATTAATTTAGCCTGATCTGAATCAGACCCAGCAGCGCGCCCCCCCCCACACCTCCCCCCCACAAGTACCATCTTAAATGCTCTGCGGACCTCGCCTTTTGGACATCTGGAGAGGTTTGAATGTGGGGGTCCCGAGGAGCGGGTCGGAATGGGAAGGATGTGGGGCAGGACGGGGCCGTGGGCAAGGCAGGCAGAGGGAGTTCTCGTAGGCGGGGTCGAGCCCTCAGTCCTTGGGGGACCGCTTGGCTTCTGGGAAACAGCTATTGAGCTGAGATCCAGAAGACAAGTAAATATTAAGTTCTCAAAGAGGGGCAGGGAGAGAATTCTGTTGGCGGGAAGAGTGTCTGCAGAGGCCCGGGGATGGGCAAACCGTGGAGTTCCTGGGAAGCGGGGCTGACAGAGACCCCGCTCAGCCTCGGTGTTTTCTCGGCCCACCCTGTGACCAGACAGCCCGCTTGGCACCTTGTTTTGAAGGCAGTCTTTGACACTTGTGGGACCTTCGAGTTGCTTCAGCTGGTAGCACAGATAGGTTTTCCTCCGTTTGAAGGGCTTTGGGACCTGGGACTGGTTGCCAAAGTGATGGTAGAATATATCTGCTTTTAGTAGAGTCATCGTGGTTCTGTATAAGAGGAAGAAAACCAAAAGATGCAGAAAGTGTCTTCTGGTGTTACCCCAGGCTTCTGAACCCAACTCCTCAGGTCCACTTGGGCCCCTGGAGTCGGGGAGGGAAGGGCCAGTCTCCTTTTCTTTTGGACCGAGAAGAGAGAGGAAAGAGAGGGAGTGCTCCTTGCCTCTGCACACGGCCCCGGCTCCAGTCTGGTGGGGGCACCCGTCCTGCCCACACTGGGTGCCTCAGCAGGCATGACGCCTTGAGCTGGGTGGGGGACCCCTCCCTGAGAACTGAACATCAGGCGTGTGTCTTTGGCTCACCCTTCTTTGTCCTGTGCCCCAGACCCCTCTGCTCAGGGCCCCACAGGCGTCCCAATCCTGACATGTCAAATGCCAGAACCCTCCTCTCTGGGGAGGGAGGGGATGCACTGGGACTTCTTCGAATTCTGTGCTCTTTGTTCAGGTGCGGGTATCACAATTTGGTCTACACAAAGCCCAGAGAGGCGGGTGAACAGGAAACCCTGTTGTCACCGAGGGAGAGTTGTGATGGCGACTTTGGCCAAAGGACTCACATAGCTTTTCCTTCCTCCCACCCCCAGTTGTGATTACACTCTATAGACTGTTCTGACTTGTAGCTTGCTTTTTTCCCCCCCATTTAATATTGTGTTGCAAAGTGACATGGCTCATGTGGGCACGCGTGCACGGATTCTCTGTGATACATGCTGTTGGCCCTGCACAGATAGAGGTAGATGGACAGACCTGGGAGCCTGCCTGCCTGCCCGGGACTGGTGCACAGATCTCCGTGTGGCAGAGCTCCGCTGCGTGTGGACATTACTGACCAAGCAGACACTTAATGTTCTGAACAAACTTGGGGAGGCTTGATGGAAACCCAGCCCACTTTCCTTCCAGACACTCCAGCCAAAGGCAATGTGACCTGGCTGATCACGGAATCTGGCTCAAGGGACCACAGACACTTGGAACTGAACTGGAGGTGGGAATCAAGCAAAGGGTGCCATTCCTCAGGGCACAGACTACGGGGTCCATTCCGTGCACCTGCAAGGCCAGAAGTGCCTTCCCCATGTTTCCAGCCGACTCGTTGAAAGAGCACTGATTTCCACCAACCAAACCATTTCTGTCATCTTTTATGGTAATTAACAAAGCTACTAATTTCATCAATGGAGACTCATCTCTGATATCTGTCATGCTAATTAGTAAAGCGTCAGGTAGATTTGGATGACTGTCCTTGAAAAAGCCACATGTCTGCATCATGGCTTTGGATTACCCAGCAGTGACCTCATCACCCGAAGCTGGTACTCTCAAGGCACCCGGCCGCCCTCACCATGAGGATTAGAATGAAAACGCCCATTCATAGCACATTTAGGAACACTGACTGTGCCAGGGCTTCCTGATTTTAGCACCGAAGTTCCTGCATTCGGGGAAATTCCCCCAGTCCCTGGCAAACCCGGAGGCTCAAGCCAGAAAGATTTCAAATGTTAGACAAGTGCACTATCTTAACAGTACAAATGTTGAGACTTGACCTTGAACGGCTAAATTTTAGGGATGATAGAAACAACTTGTAACAAGTGTTTGAAGACTAATTTAGGTTTTCACCATTGGTAGTGAGTTCGTGGGAAACAATTTATCTTCTTGTCTTGGAGATGAGTGTTGGATCCACAGAACAGAAACGAAACCATCTACAGAATTAAGTCAGCAGAAACGCACGTGGCCCATGGTTAGACACAGCTGGGACAAACACAGGGAGGGAACTTAAGAGTCTGCTTTGCTTAAGGTGATGAATGCTACCCAGGGAATGACAACAAAATAGCCTGCAAGGTCGTCATGGTGACAAGGTGTTGGGCTGCTTCTGTCAACAGAGAGGGCATCGCTGATGCGCGTAGCCGAGAAGGTTCTCGGACTTGGACCGCAATCTGGATGAAACCAGACTGGTCGGTACCAGAAAGACAAGCAATCAGTCTTGAGGTTTACCTAACCCCTGATCAATCAGGAGAACCCACGCCCTTGGACCCCTGACACTTAATTTTTGCCCTTAAGCACTTGTAGGCTGTCAGGGAGTTCAGGTCTTTGGAGCACCCCGTTGTCCTGGGTGGCATCACCCCAGAAACTCTCTTCCCTGCATAAGCCCAGTGTCAGTTACTTTTTTTTTTTTTATGTTTTTTATTTATTTCTGAGAGAGAGAAAGAGACAGTGTGACAGGGGAGGGTCAGAGAGAGAGGGAGACACATAATCTGAAGCAGCCTTCAGGCTCTGAGCTGACAGTCACCACAGAGCCCGACGCGGGGCTCGAACCCACAAACTGTGAGATCATGACCTGAGCCTAAGTCCTGAGCCCCCCAAGCACCCCCCAGTGTCAGTTTCTTATTAGCTTCCTGAGTATTGGGCAGATGAACTCCAGCTCAGGTTGCTCACAGAGACCAGAGCATTCTTTGCAAAAATGGTGCCAGACTTTAGAATGAAATGTGTAAATGTGCCTTTATAGCTGACTCCAACATTGTCTCAATCATCTTTGAATGGAAAGTCTGTAATGATGCCTAGAGAAAGCGATTTACGAAGACCTAGTGGCNAGGCAGGAGCAGAGGCTGAGGGTGGGGGGTCTGAGAGGGAGAGGACCACGGGCTGGGGGCAGGACCAGGGCAGAGAGCAAGGGTGGCAGTGGGACCTGGTCCCTGGAGTTCTGGGCCAGACTCCTTGGCAGGCTTGCCCATCCTCGCCTGGCCCTGGGCTCTCCAGCAACACTTCTCTCTCACAAAGCCGCCCTTGGCCTTGGGAAAGCCCCTTATCTGTGAGTGTCCTCCTGGAGCAGTCTGAGTGGTGGATCCAGCCCCATCCTGCCAGATACAGCCGGAGTGGGAAGCCCCTAAGGCTGGAGTTGCTTCTCTGGGCTCCCACCCACCTTCTTGGCTCCCGACTTACCTGCCTCTGATGGTCCCTGTGCGGTAGCCCCTCCTCAGCTGGCTTGTCCCAGCCTTGCACTTATCTGGGGCGCCAGGACTCCTATCGCCGGCCTTGGGCCTTGCGTTGGGAAAGCCTCAGTGAGACCGGGCCCTCCCAGGCCGCCTCCACGGAAGCCCCACCTCCTTCCTGCTTTGGCCCCAGGGGTGGGAGGGCCCTCGGATGGCAGCACTTCCTCAGGCTCAGACTCCCCTCTCCTTCTCTGAGACCTCCCCCAGGGCACAGCCGCCCTCAGAAAGAGACAGGCCCCCCTGGGCGGCAGGACCCAGGTTATTGCAAAGGGAAAGAGAAAGTAGAATCCCAGAAGGGGTTGGGACACACACACTGGCTGGAGAGAGCAGGACTGAAGCCGGCTTTGGGGAGGGGCAGGCTCTCTGGGGAGTGGGGTGAGCCCTCTCCTCACCACCCCATGGGACCCCTAGGAGCCATTCAGCCTCCTGACAGGACTCTGAGTGTCTGGAAAGGAAGGGCTAGGACTCAGCCCTGCAGATCTTCGGCCCCATCCCTAGAGAAGGCAGGTGTGTCCCCCACATCCTCTACCACAGCCCCCAAGAGCTTTGGGGGAGGGGCGATCATTGCCTTACATCTTAGATGAGGTCCCAGCACAGAGGGGCTAAGATACTCTCTGCAGCCACTCTGCAAACCAATGGCCCAGCTGCATCGCCTTCCGGGGTCCTGGCCTGGGCCCTCTTGCTTCCTCATTGTTCCATGAGTAGGAGTGGGTGGGGAGGGGGCAAAGAGGAGGGCCCTTGCTGCCCTTACAGGGCCTCCCAGGTCAGGGATCAGGGATCTGGACTTGAAGTGTGCATCCTGCAAGCTATCTGCCTTCCTTGTCACATGTCACCAAGACCCCCAGGTGGAGAAACAAAGAGCAACTGGGAAAGTTGACTCCTGGAAAAGCAGAGGAGGCCTTCAAGCAGGCACCTGTCGCCGCACACGCCTGCGAGTCCCCAAAGACCTTCTTCCAGCCGGTGCCCCCACACCACCTCATTCTGCCCCCCAGCCCCTGGGATGGCCCCAAGGGAGGGGGGGGTAACAAGAGCATGGGCAAGAGTGGGAGAATGCAAGGGAATGGCGTCCCCTCCACTCCCATCTGTTTGAGTGTCCAGAGTTTTGGCCAACGGAAGCTTCCGGAGTGATCAGATCTGCACACGCAGGTGTGGGTCCAATAGACAGCTGAGAAGCACTAAGAGTGGGCGGCAAGCCTGAAACCCTTTCTTGCCTTTCCCTAATGACAGCACTCCTGAAGCTCTGGCGTGGAGACTCCCGCTTGCCTTCGCCCATTGGCAGAGAAGGGGGCGGTGCCGGAGCGCGACAGTGGCTGTCTGGGAGGTGACACCCTGGAAGTCCCTGTGCATGTCTAAGATGGGCCTTCTGCCTTGTTCTTTTCTCCAGAAGGAGCAGATATTGTGAGCGGGCCACAAGGGCCCATTTTGATGACCGAGAGAGTGGAGAAGTGTGTCGTCCATGGGTGTGCCCCTCGGTGCCTCCGTGCTTGGAGGACACGTGGACAGGGAGAGCAGCGGGACAGACCGACTGAACAGCCAGAACTCTTCAGCATTCTGCCCTCCGCCTCAGGATGCAGTGCAGACAGGGAGGGGAGGGGAGAGACAGATGTGTGTGGCCACCGCTATTCACACCTAATGGGGCAAGATCAGAGGAAGAGAACACGGGTCCGGGTGGGACCCAAGACGCTCTCCACAATGATTTGGCCCTCCTGTGTTTCCTTCCTCGGCCTCTGAATCCCAGTGTCTGCCCAGAATCCCAGCATCTCAGGCTGATCTGCCCTGGCCCTGGTCCAGGCCACCCCGTGGGGCACTGCCACTGACTTTCCCCCCAATAAGTTGACTCAGTAGGCAGCTCTGGGTCGAAGGACCAGATGTTTTCTCTGCTTCTGTTTCAGTTTCTGTTTCTAGGTTTTTTGGTTTTGCTGTTTTGGGGGTTTTTTTTGTTTTTTGTTTTTTACTTCTAATGCTTCTGCTTGTTTCCCTGCGTCCCCAACTTGACTCTCAGCCACTTGCTACTTTTTTATTGATTTTTGGAAGAGTCCTCCCATACCCAATCCTACATTAAAAAAAATAAAACACATTTAAATGTTAACTTAATCATTAAGTTCTTGCTCACTGTTCATCACCATCCCCAGACTGTAACCTGTCCAGAACCTTCCCTCTGGCAGCCATATGGGAAGGGGAGAAGGGACAAGGGAGCCAGGGAGAGTATGGTGATGACCTGGTGACAGGTAGTGGGGTGCAGGGCAGCAAGGACTGGAATGGAAGCGGGTGAGTCAGGGGCAGGGCAGGCAGAACCCAGGAGACAGATACAAAAACAAACAACCTGTTTTGTCCTGCCCCCTTAGCCCCCAATGGCTGAACGCTGTGCCCCCCAAATCCATCTGCCAAAGTCCCAACCCCTAGTACCCAGAATGTGACTATGTTTGAGACACGGGCTTTAAAAAGATTAAAATGAGGCCCATAGGGTGGGCCTGATCCAATCGGCCTGATGTTGTTATGAGAAGGGGAAAGTGGGACCCACGGAGGGACACCAGGGGCCCCCCACAGCGAGCACAGAGGACGGCCCATGCGAGGGCGGGGCAAGAAGGTGGCCTCTGCTAGCCAAGCAGACAGGCCCTAGGAGGAGCCCAACCCAGGGACAACTTGCTCTTGGCCTTCCAGTCTCTACGCTGTGAGGAAACAAACACTTGCTGTGATGTCCCTCGGTCTGTGGAGTTTTGTTCTGGAAGCCCCAGCAGAGAAATGCAGTCGGTCTCCTCAAGGACCCTGTTCTCTGATGAGTCACATCCCCAGTAAGGATGTTACTCACATCTTCCAATTTTCACAGCTACACATAATCATGCCCAGTTACATTCAGTTTATGAACAAGATTGGTTAGTGGGTGAGATGGGATGTGCAGGAGGAAGGTGGGGACCTGAGGCGCTGGG
>NW_027529175.1:0-1032 GCF_008692635.1 Crocuta crocuta | reverse complement strand
GGGTGGGGGGGAGGGGGGGGGGGCCGGGGGGGGGGGGGGGGGGGGGGGGGGGGGAGGTGCAGGTGGCATGAGATGGGGAGAAACAGCAGTAGCTACCGGGGAGAGGATGGGAGGCTGAGGACGTCCTCACCTAAGGATTTCATCAAGCTCTGTGACCAAGAGATCATTATCTTTTAACATATTCCATGTCTGGAGGCGCATCCCATTGTGGTCCACAAAGTTGTCCCAACAGTATTCAAAATCTGAGATCAATGGGAAGACAGCAGTCAGGTGGGTCCTGGGAGGCCTTTTCCTCCTGACCCTCCCATGCCCCACCCCCTTCAGGGTCTGGTCTCTTCCCTTCCAAGTGCCACCAGTCTTGCCTCAGTTTCCCAGGCTCTCCTCCCACTCGTTCTCCCTGGGGACATTCTAGATTCCCTGCCCCACCCGCCTGCATCTTGCTCTCTCCCAAGGTTCAGTCCCCAGCTCCCCTCTGTTCTCACCATCAGAGCACATGATCTTCAACTGGACCCCTATGTTCCGTAGGTTGCGAAGCCCCTCCTGGAAAGCTTCTTGCCAGAAGTAGTAGAGGCGGGCGGTAAAGATGCTCAGTTTCAAGTTCTTGTACTCCTCCAAGAACCTGACCACCTTTTCTGCACAGGTGGGGCAGGGGCTCCAAGATAAGAACCAGGTGACATGGTAACGCTCATCACGGGATGGGTACTGGTTACGGAACCAAGAGAGGAAGCAGAGTTCTGCGTGACAGCGAACCCCGGGATGGACCTGGGAGAAGTAGAGAAGAGAAGGGGACACTCCTGGCTGTCAGAGTAGGCAGAGTGTCAGGGCTGGGTGCCATGGGAGGAGGGGCAAAGGGGCAGGACCCACAGGGGTATATTGTTCACTGATTTATCCCTCATTTCCATCTCTCCCTGCCCTGTCTTTTTTACTGAGCCATCACTTTTCACAGCCATCCACCATCCATCAGTTCTAACATCTCTCCTTCCATCCATCCATCTTATCATCCATCCATCCATCCATCCATCCATCCATCCA
>NW_027529174.1:8924649-9080295 GCF_008692635.1 Crocuta crocuta | reverse complement strand
AATGAAGAATTTTGATATTATAGTATTTTAAGGACAGTAATATATTATTATATTTTACTTTTAGCCTGATACTGGTCTTATAGCATTATAGAGAATAAATTATGAGAGAGATAACACTGGAGGCAGAGAAACCAGATAGGAGAAGGTTGTATTATATATGAGTAATGTTAAGGACTTCAACTAGAGTAATAGTATTCAAAAAGAATATAAAGAAATGCAGGATCAGTAAAAGTGCCTGACTGGCTCAGTCATTAGACCATGTGACTCAACCTCAGGACTGTGAGTTTAAGCCCCATGTTGGGTGTGGAGTCTACATTAAATAAAAATAAAGAAACAAACAAACAAATGGATGGATAAAGGAATGAATGAATGAGTAAATTAATAAATAATTCTTTTAAGTGGCATAATTAAGAGATGTGAAGATTGTAGGTTAGGTCTGGTGATTGGATATGAGGTGTAACTCTGACAGCTATGTTATGGTCACTAAACTGCGTGGTGACGACTGAAAGTTATACATTATTAATTAGGTAGTAATTAAGCTTGACTAATTAGGAATATAGGAAATCATCAGTATGCTTATAAATAATATTAAAACTACTAATCTATATTAACACCTCTAACAGTGATAATGATCCTGATGATAGGTAGATGTCCCTTTTCATGAAACGAATATTCTATATCAAATATGATATCAATAATATGTATATTAAAATATTTTGAATCCATATATCAATAAAGCCAAGGTGTGTGTGGGGGGTGAGGATTTCAAGAAGTTGAATGTTGTAGTAAATGTCAGCAGCTATAGAGGATTTAAATAAGAATGTATGCTGAGAATTATCCACTGTACTTAATGACTAAGTTATTTCAGATCATGACAGGAAGAGTTGCTGTGGGGAAGTGGGGGCAGAGACCAGGGGCAATTAGCTGAGGCATATCTTAGGACCCAAGATGTAACTCAGTTTCACTGTTACCACTACCAACTCCCCATACATTTTGGGGATAGATAGCTGCCTACTTGCCTAAGCACAGCCTTAGTATTGTGATGGTTTTTAAAGTAGCCTAATAACTTGTGATACTAATTTAATTAGCTCACCTAGTTCATTCTACACTTGCTATTCCTCATTAACATGGGGATGGCACCAGAAATCTGCATCTCTCAACCCTGTAATCAACAACCTGTATTTTATGTGCTTTAAGATCTTCTGTAGTTTGTGATTAATTACCACTTGGTGCCTCCAAGCAAGAAAGAAACCCACCAGGGACTTTCTCTGCATAGTTTAGCACAAACAAATTTTGTGAATTTGCACAATCAGCTTTAGAAGCTTAAGAGTGCGAGTCATCTCGACCTAGAGTTGTGACAGTTTTAAATGGTGTGTGAGGATGTTGAACATTAAGTATTGCCCATTTTCAACAAGCTGAGGCTATTAATAGAAGGGCAGAGGTAGGGTGGTAACTAGAAGGATATGGAGGAATAAGGTAAGCAGATTTTCAATGCAAATAGGATTTTGAGCATGCTATTAATGCTTTTGACACATTAATTTAGAAGCTTGACCATACTTCCAGTATCAGGAAATGATAATATATTAAGTTGAAGTAACCTTGTCATTTAACTTTTCTCTTTATCTGTAAAACAAAACAAGTTTATACAAAATGGCCTTTTATGCTCCTTTTATTTCTTTATTCCTAAAAGTCTGAGTTTGTAGGCCAGTTTTTATGCAGAAGAAATAATCTGCATAATTTTGAAAGTTTAAGAGATTGACAACAATGACCTTTATATGTTTGACAATATAGACAAAATGAAACCGTCCCCTTGGTACACATAGATTATATTAAATTAAGCTGTTCTTTTCCCCCTGTTATCTCTTGAGATAAAAATTATACCCAGAGTTAAATATGGCTCTTTTTGCTTATTAACTCACTTAGTTTTTCCAATTTCATGGGCGATGATTGTTGGCTATTTAAATAATCATAATATTCTTATGTTGATGAACCTTGTGGCAATGGTTAGGAAATTTTAAATATGATTTTTCATAATGTGTTATTGTTTTCCAGTTTTTGAAGTTTTCATTCACATAGACACATTGTGAGAATAGTTGGAGGTGCTTAGGATAGAAGTGTCAAAGTTAATGAACTGAAAGTACTTAAAAATGCTATCAGAGTAAGCAGAATGCCTTATGAAAAGGAAACATGGTGTATGTTTTGTCTTTTTAAAATATGTTTATTTATTTTGAGAGAGAGAGAGAGAAGAGAGAGGGGGGGAGGGAGCACATGAGTAGGCAGGAGGCAGAGAGAGAGGATAGACAGAATCCCAGCAGGCTCTGCACTGTCAGAGCTCTCCAGAACTATGAGATCATGACCTAAGCCAAAATCAAGAGTCTGGTACTCAACTGGCTGAGCCAGCCAGGTGCACTGTGTTTTGTCCACCCTTTTTTCCCCCCTTATAAATGTATTGGACATAGTTGAAACTCATAAGGATAACTAAATAAAGATCTTTTTCTTACACTTGGCATTGCAGTTTTGTTTTATTTGTTATACATCTTTGAATGAGTATACTGCTTTTGATCTTCATTGTTATAGGAAGTTCACCAGTTGCTGAGGGTAAATACTGTTACACACACACACACGCGCGCGCACACACACACACACACACACACGGCTATATGTTTCTGACTTATTTAGTTAAGAATATAGAACTTAACAGAGCCAGAGTAGTTGTAGCTTTTTATTTGGTATGTGTTCCAGATAGGACATGATTGTGGCAGATGACTCCCATCATAGACATTTCTGACTTGATAAAGCCAGATTTTTGCTATGCCACAAGCCTTTTACAGTCAGGCTTACATTATGTTCAGGAACAACTAAGGCTTTCTATCTATATGCTTCCAATTAAAAATATTTTATAAAAGGTAGTTCGTACTGATTCCTATGTATTTTCAGCATCATCTCAGATATATCATTACTCAGAGAAAGTTAGATGAATAAGCTACCAAGGTGTCTCTGAATATTTTTACCTTTATCAGTTTCTCAGCAAGTCTGTTCTTGCACAGGTTGATGTGTAATATATGCATGCTCACTCACCCATAAATACGCTCTGTTTAACTTGGGGATTTGTCTCTCTGTCCTGGCTGACAAAAGGTTAAAATATCTGACTCTTTATTAATATACTGAAATATAGTTAGAATGCTTTCAGTACACAGAATACACTGCAGAGGCCAACCTTAGTATAAATCGATTTTCATTATTATATTAACATATATGATAAACTGGTAGGATTTTATTGTCCTCTTTGTACAAAAGATTCAGATCTTTGACAGTAATATTGCATTTCATGAGGTTACATTTTTCTAGTGATAAGTTAGATTCAACTTTAAAATCTTTTTATTCAATTCAAAGTACTTTGTGTTTTATATTATAATTGAATTAATATATAATGTTCCTTTTTCATCTCCCGTAAGTATTTTCCAGACATTCATTTACATATTATGTCCTATGCAGACTAAAGAATTGATTAACATAGTAAAATATCCCAAGATGTGGAGAAGGTATATTTTCTCTTTTGAAATAAAGTGCTTAATTGGAGTTCCAAGTTGGAATGAAGTGTCACCTTTTTTATATATCTAGTTTCAAATTGCCATTTCCTCTAAACCATAATGGGAAATTGATACAGTTTTTCATTATTGCTGCTTTCTTAAAATGAACACTAATGTGAATTCATTTCTTTTTTCTGTAATAAAGTTTTATTTTAAGCCAGTAGGTTGCAAACTCAATGTAAGGCATTGGTGAAAGGTAAAAAAAAAAATTAAAAAAATAAACTGTAAAATGAATTACAGTATTTTAATCACTTCTGTTATGCATAAACTTAGAAATTGTGCATTATAGTGTTCATTGTAGGATGATTAAAGTCATTTTACTAACCTACACACTGAAAAATTAAAATGCAAAGAATAGAGGGAAAATATGGAAGTGCCATCTCTTTTCTAATAAAGTGGATTTAAGTCCACAGACATTTCCAGGAATTTGTGGTAGGACCTTGGATTGTCTTTCAAGTCACATATTCAAATACTTAGTTACACAGAGATGAAATAGGATTGCCCATAATAAACCTAGGTATGACTAAAACAAAAGCAACACTGTGAGTCTAAAAAGTCTTAAAATCCATAAAATGAATGAACTGATGAAGCTAAATGAGCTTATTTGCTTTAAACTGAAGTATAGGATATTCTTAATTTTTTTATGGAACAATATAAAGAAATGGATTTGGATTTTCAATATAGTTTCGTTCTGCTTGATTTATCAATTTAGCTTCTTGACTAATAAGCAATTCAAAAAGCAAACATTATAGCTATGAAATTTATTTTCTAAAATGCTTCAGTAGAGGCTATTTATATAAAATATATCTAATAAACATTGTATGGTGTCCTAACACAAAAATGTTAAAGGAACTTAAGGATTACAGACAATGTGGAAAAATAACACTTTATTTTTATTAGTGTTTTTATCAGGGATTTCAGAATTCCTTAGGTATTGCCTCTACATTTCAATTCAACCAATATTCTTTTATATCTGTTATACACCAGATACTCTATGGTTCACATCAAGTAAGACCTGCCCCCACCCTAGCTCAGAGATTGATAGGGAAGAAAAATGCAATCGTATATCATAATGCAGTCTTATAAATTCTATTACCTCAATAAAATATAGTGTTACATGGCCATAAAAATAAATGGATATACTTACAGGTGGCTAAAATATTTGCTTAAAAGTTATGAGGAAAGCTGACTTTGCACTTATATTCACAGGTGATATGAAATATAATAATGAGTAAAAAAGACCTGGCTCAGATTTTGTAAAGCTGTATAACTGGAAACAACCAATTCTCAGTATCTTGCTGGGAGCTGCACCGGCCTCGCTGGATGACAGTCATAGAGAGGAAATGGCAGCGTTTGCACAGCTCCTGCCATGAGAAATGAAAACTAGTATCTCCTTCTGCTACTACTGGCTCATGTTGGAAATGAGGCTGCTGGTATTGACCAGACCTCACAATATTCCAGATCAGACCAATATTCCCCACAAAGATTACTCATAAGGAAAAGCATATTCCTGCCTTTTCAAAAGAGACTTCAGATGAAAGCATTGTGGATGATGGTCAAAAGGCTCTTCCTATGGTCCTTGCAGATCCAAGACTTACATAATAAAGGGGGCTAAGAACACAGAGTTACAATTAAGTCTGGCCCTGTGACAAAGAGCCTAATTTAGAGTTAAGGACAGATATCCACCCCCGCCCAATTGTTTCTGCTTGGAGCACCAGCCCCCCAAGTCATCTTTGTTTATCAGTATCCAGAATGACTTATTCTGGCCTTGAATATGCTGATTGCTCCCTGTGAAGGAACCTATTGAGGAACTTCTTCTTTTGTGATTATGGGAGCAAACATTGTGTTTCCTGAAAGACCTGTTTTTCTTGATACTTCCGCCTTAAACAAACAAGCTATTGACCCCTGCTCACAGAGAAGTAACTTCACCCTTTTCATGCTAAAAACATTGTCTTGTATGCTAGATACCTTCCTTCCCCATAGGATAAGCATCTAAATCACCTACCTCAATCACTGTTGATTAAGGTTATGCAGGAGTCTTCTACAAATCTCTGTTCTGGGAAATTCTTACATGTCAAAGAAGTTTGTTATCAGAAATCCTTGTGTAAGGCAAATGTCACTTCTGTGCCATCCCCTAAACATTTAATTATAAAATAAAGTTGAGCCCCAGTCAGAGTGGAGTTTCTGGCCTGGTGACCAGAAAGAATTTCTCATGGCTCTCTCATCCCTCCCTCGCCGACACCGTCCATACTCCAGGGACCCCTGGACCTGGCTGGAGCCGGTCTCTGACATAATACCTTCTTCCTTTTTTAATGTTTATTTTTAAGAGAGAGAGAGAGAGAAAGCAAGCGCAGGGCAGACAGAAAGAATCCCAAGGAGACTCCACATTGTCAGTGCAGAGCCCGATGTGGGGCTTGATCTCATGAACTGTGATATCATGACCTGAGCTGAAATCAAGAGTCGGACACTTAACTGGCTGAGACACCAGGTCCTTCCAAATAATACTTTCAAATGAAAAACTAATTCTGAGTAATAGTTTGGAAGTTCTCTTGAAATAGTTTTCAGATTTCTGAATTATTACAGGAAATTTGAGAAAATTATGCCCATTTTGATGTCTTGTGTTTGTGGTATGGCTGTGTGTCATGGTTTCCTGGATTTGATATAATTAAAGCAATATCAGATTGCATATTACATTATTATGACATGATCAAAATTTTTTCTTTCTCATAATAAGAAATTAAATTTAGGAAGGAATTTTATTTGAAAAATTTTTATTTTAATATTTTTCCAATTTAACTCTTATTTTTAGGCTTTAAAATACATGTCTTTACAATTATCTTTTATTATGGAATGTAATGGTAGATTTTGATGTTGATGATATTTTAAGTATAATAATTACATAAACTTAAAACTATAAAGGAAAATATGTTATAGAGTATTTTAATATAGAATAGGATATGGGGCGCCTGGGTGGCTCAGTCGGTTGAGCATCTGACTTAGGCTCAGATCATGATCTCATGGTTTGTGGGTTCGAGCCCAGCATCAGGCTCTGTGCTGACAGCTAGCTCAGATCCTGGAGACTGCTTCCGATTCTGTGTCTCCCTCTCTCTCTGACCCTACCCTGCTCAAGCTGTCATTCTCTCAGAAATAATTTTTTTAAAAAAATTTAAAAAAGAAATAGGATAAAAGTGACTGAATTTAGAGATATATATGTCCACAGAAAATGTTTTTCTATTTTTGAACCTATTTAAATAGAGTAATATAGTAGATTTCTGTTTGATTTTTTTCATGTAACATTGTGATTGTGAGATTTATTTCATTTACCAGAGTAATAGAATATTTTTCATTTTAACTGCTATAATATTGATAGGCATTTTAAATTGTTTCCAGTTTGAGGCCATGAGACATATGGATGAAATAAACATTCTTGTGCATATTTAATGCATATGTTTATTCATGCTCTGGAGAAGAGCTTTATTTGCTCTTAATTTATGATTTATTTATAATTTGTAATTAATTTATTGTGATTAATTTATGATTTGTAATTAATTTTAGATTATGAATATGATCAGCTTCAGGAGATAATGTCAAACAGTTTTCCAAAATAATTTACCCATTTGCCCACCTATGAGAAGTTTATAAGGATTCAAGTTAATTTACAATATCAAGTATTAGTATTAACTTTATTTTCAGTTTTAGCCATTTTGAGGAATGCTGCAGCATAAAATTGAGGTTTTAATTTAATTTCCTTTACAGATAATAACATGAATCCTTCTTTATATGACTTTGTGAAAAATGAATATCGTTTTTCTATACTTTGCCTTTTTTCAAGTTGAATTGCTGAAGTTATTTATATATATTCTGGATACTAATTCTTTGTTGGTTATATGTATTTGAAATGACTTATTTTTTTCAATGTGTGGCTTTAGTTCTCAATCTCTTGGTTTCTTTCGACAATGAGCTCCTAATTTTAATGTAGTCCATTTTATCTATTTTATTCCTGTAATATAAGTGATTCTTGTGTCCAGTTTTAGAAAACTTTGTGTACTACCAGGTCTTAAAAGTATTCTCTTATGTTATCTTATAGACATTATAAGGGTTTATCTTTAATATTTATATCTATATTCCATTGTGTAAGTATGAGGTAAGAATTCATATTAATTATTTGCTGTATGGATGTACATTGGATACAAGACCATGTTCTATTTCTCTGCAGTGTCATCCTGGTAATAAATCAAGTATCTATCTGTGTGTGCATCTAATTCTGAAGTATTCTGTTTTGTCAATTATTTTGTCTACCCTGAACCACTATAACAAATTCTTAGTATACTTCTATAATAAGCATTTACATTTTCCCTTTAGGAACCTAAAATGTGTTCTTCATCTTCAATATTGTCTTGATTATTCTTTTCTATTTATATTTTCTTAATATTTTGAATAAGTTTGTCAAAGGAAACCTATTGTGATACTGATTTGGGACTACATTCAATCTATAGATTAATTGGGTGGAAACGGATGTCTTTATAATGTTGAATGTTTAAGTCTATGAACATTGAACTGTCCTACCCTGCAGATGTCATAATCAAGACACCAACAGTGATTCCTAGGATTTCATTTACGTAAAATCAAAAACAGGTCAAAGTAACATAGTGACAGAAATCAGCATAGTGTTTACCTCTAGAAAGGAAGATTGACTAGAAACCAGACTTTCTTGGTAGTAGGAAATTTGTTGGAATAAGACAGAATTGTATTTTAAAGTTCACACCACTGTATATGCATTTATAAACCTCATAGAACTGTATTTTTAAGATATATAAGCTTTACTTAAAATTTAGGTATTTTTTCATATTTGATATTAGGATCAAAATTCTAACATTTCACAAAGTTGTCTTAAAATGTTTTCTTTTGAAGAACTCTCTTGCACTGCTGGTGGGAATGCAAACTGGTGCAGCCACACTGGAGAACAGTATGGAGGTTCCTAAAAAACTAATAATAGAACAACCCTATGATCCAGCAGTTGATACTGATATATACTATTTGATATTTAACCAAAGGATACAAAAATACAGATTTGAAGGGTTACATGCACCCCAATGTTTATAGAAGCATTATCAATAATAGCCAAACTATGGAGAGAGCCCAAATGTCCATCAACTGATGAATGAATAAAGAAGATGTGGTATACATATGCAATGGAATATTACCTAGCCATCAAAATAAACAAAGTCTTGTCATTTGAAAAGACATGGATGGAGCTAGAACATATTACGCTGAGTGAAATAAGTCAATCAGAGAAAGACATATACCATATGATTTCACTCATATGTAGAATTTAAGAAACAAAAGAAATGAACATATGGGAATGAAGAGGAAGAGAAGAAAGGGAAACAAACCAAAGAGATTCAATGATAGAGAACAAACAGGGTTGATGGAGAGAGGTGGTTGGGAGATGGGCTAGATGGATGATTGGTATTAAGGAGGGCACTTGTGATGAGCACTTGGATTTTTTCTGTAAGTGGTGAATCACTGAATTCTACTCCTGAAATCATTATTGCACTGCATGTTAACTACCTAAAATTTAAATAAAAAATAACACCTGACACCAAGATTTTAGCAAAGCAAAATCTTTTTGTTTTACTCAAAATCTTAAAGTGTCCATATAATATTGCTATGACCCCTGAAACTCTGATTTAATATTATCCTATCATATTGGTTATCCCACTGAAGATGTACCAGCAAATTTATTCCAAAGCAGATTTGTCACATTTTCCATTATTTTTTCAATATCTCATTTAAAATAACTATTTCAGAACAGATTATCAATACCATTTCCATATTTCTAGCCAGTCATAAGCCTATTTTATTACCCATGTTCTCTGAATTAAAGACATGCAAATCCTCATTAAGATAGAAATAAATTTTACTTTTAGGACCAACAATGTTTTTGAGACAAAGTGTTTTGTTTTGCTTCATTTTGTTTTTTCAAAGGAATTTAATGTTTGGAGTTTTGAAAGAGTATTTTTTGTTGTTGTTTTTTGGACTTAAGTTTTGAGGTTTGCAAAAATATATGAAGAACAAAATCTCTTTTCAAAATACATAACTAATGAACAGTTCAAAAATTGCACTTAGATCCACAAACCAAGATTCCATTTAGATGAATTTGCAAAATCCTTATTACAGCTGTGTTGTATCATGCTGATTTTTCATCTGATTAGTAACACGTTAATCAAATGAATATTTTTACAGATCTGAAAGTGGTATAACAACATGGGGCATAACTATGAGAGAGAAATCCTGTAAGACTGGATAATTTTTCTTACTAATATACTCTCATACTTATAGCTACTTTCATATGTGCAGAAGGGGAGGGAAAAAATCTCTAGGGTAAAATTTTCCTCTAGAGCCTTGGTGATAATTCAGGGTGAAATTGCCACCTTTGCAGAGTTCAAGACCTGTGGGGAATAATTTCTACCTGGAAGATATTTCCATTCCTTTCAATTCATCAGTAGTACTGTTGATATTCACAATCATTAGTAAGAAGTCTGCAGGAGAGGACCTGGGTGGAGTGAAAAATAAATGACTCTATTTCCTCTAATATTAATAGTTTTGAATCCTTTTCTCCTTGAAAACACCTTTCTAAAATCCTGTCCCATCTTACATCTTTTCCAAGCACTTTTCTTGGGAAATAATTATGTATGCTGGAATATCAGGGGAAAAATAAAGTATGCAGGATGCAACATAAGACAGACAACAGGCTATAAAAATTGCATTTGATTAATGCAATTATGGTCAATAGTAAATTACGCTTAATATGTTAAGTCTATTCAAATTTTAAAATAATACTATATAATGCATTCTTTATATAGTATATATTCAGTATTTACGTTCAAATGAAGTCAAAATAAAAAATAAGTCACAAATATTTGATATTCACAGGCTACTTTTAACTAACACTAAGATAAATTAAGAAGAAAATATAAATTGGTTATTTTCATAAGTCAGTTTGGCTAAGCTATAGTGGCTAGTTATTTGGGCAAACATTCATTTAGATATTTCTATGAAACTATTTTGTAAATGTGATTTACCATATTATAACTAGTTGACTTTAAGTAAAGAGATTACCCTCCATAATGGGTAGGTGGGGTTCACTCGATTATCTGAAGTCCTTATTTTGTTTCTGTGAAAAGTTTTATTATGTATATATTTCCATAACCAAAATACAGTTTTTATATGATAACATTTTATGTAATAGGTCATTTTATTCCATATTTTTTTCACTCAAGATTGTTTTCAAGATCTAAATATGTTGTTACTTCTGGTCCATTTCTTTTGACTATGATATTCCATTATATGACTGCATCACAACTTACATATTGATTCCTGCATTCTGAAGCATTATCTTTAATGGGAAATAATTGGAGATAAAATCCATAACTGCAAACAGAAAATTTTTTGAATAAATAATTGCATATCTATATCTTGTAATATATACAATTCTTATAAAGAATGAGAGAAATGCATTAACTTGGAAAGATAGCCATGATAAATAACTAAGCATATGGAATAATTTTATTTTTGTAAAAAAAATATAAAAGACAAAAAAACTTAAAAAACCCTGCATACATATGTATATATGTATATATAATATATACATCTGTATATATATGTACACATATGTATATGTATATATAATATATACATCTGTATATATATGTACACATATGTATATGTATATATTATATATACGTATATATGTATTTATGTATACATGTATTTGTGTATATAATATATACATATATACGTACATATGTATACATATATACGTATATATAATATATGTATATATTATACATCTATATGTGAGTTTGTGAAAGTTTGGGTATGGAAGAACATAAACATACTCAATAAGCTCAGTGAAAAGAAACTCAATAAAAAAGATGTTAATACTGATTTACATGGCAGTGGAACTGGATGGGAGAACAAGAGGAAAGCAAAACCTGAGGTTTCCTGTAGGAAAGGAATTCTGCCTCAGTTCTATAATAAAAATCCTGCCTGTTTCCAGCCTACTGGTCCACCCTACAGCGTTAGGACTTGGCTGGCAGTCTCCATAATTGCATGAGCTAATTATTTAAAATCACTTTCTCTCACTTTCTTTTTTTTTTATTTTTTAATGTTTTATTTATTTCCGAGAGAGAGAGAGTGTGAGCAGGGGAGGGTCAGAGAGAGGGAGACATAGAATCTGAAGCAGGCTCCAGGCTCTGAGCTGTCAGCACAGAACCTGACATTGGGCTCAAACCCGCAAACTATGAGATCATGACTTGAGCTGAAGTCGGAAGCTTAACTGACTGAGCTACCCAGGTGCCCCACTTCCTCTCACATTCTATCACTCTCTTGATAGAACCCTAAGTAATACATGGAAATACATTAAATACATTAATCTTAATGACAGAATCAGAAACTATAGGAATAATTACAGCCTATGAACAATGATTTTAATTTATTATTTGGTTGATTTTTTAGCCAGTAAACCCAGCATTTTTTGGTGGACTAGTGCTTAGGAAACACTAATTTAGTTAGTTCTACCTAGAGTTTACTTTCAGAACCAAAATCTGTAGTGGATATTAGAATTACATTGTATCATATGCTTATAAATTATAAGTAATATGTTATGCTTAGTTTAAAAGCTATAAATCTGTGTATAATTTATCCACAGATAATTGTTGCATGTTCATTTTTAATTCCTTTGTTAAAATGAACTCCATGCCATTATTCATAATAGCCAAAAAGTAGAAACAACTTAAATATCTCTCAATTGATGATTGGATGAACACATAGTTTACCTATACAGTGGATTATTATATATTAATAAAAAGAAATGAAGCACTTATATATGTTATAACATGAGTGTACCTTGAAAATATTATGCGATGTGAGAGTTAATAATAACAACAACAACAAAACACTACAAAATAATATGGAAAACAGAGGTAAAAAAAAAGAAAAAAATCAATTTTATCTCCAATCACACTACCCGAATATTAACATTGATTCAGCACTAACATTAAGACACAGGCTTTCAAAAAGGATGAAATACCCCCTTACTCTATACCTAGGAAAACTGAGGATCAGAGAAGGGAAATATTTTATCTAACATCACACAGAGAGGTGGTGGAAGAATAAGGACTTGGGCACATATGCTTTATTTATTTTTTTTTAATATAATTTATTGTCAAGATGGTTTCCATATAACACCCAGTGTAGGGCACGTATACTTTAGGTTTCAGATCAACCCAATAATGATTTATAATATATGGGTTTTTTTGGTAATTATGTAAGAAATAATACAGGAAAGTTTGAGGAGCCATCAAAAATCAGAAACAAAACTGAAATTTGAAAGTATCTGAACTGTTTGAACCAACCAGGTTTTCAATGTTGCATTACAGTAATGGATTCCAGGGCTTGTTAGACCACAAACTTATATAATTTTGGTTGCCCACTGAGAAGAATACAAAATGGTCCTGTGAACACATTACTGAACACAATGCTAAGACTAATTCCATGTCAGTGGAGGGGTTCTGTGCAAATAATAAGCTCTGAAGCTTAATCTTCATTATCTCAATGAGAAATTGGCCTCTGTACATTTTAGTAGACTGAGTCTACAATATTGCTTTAGAGAATGGTACCCAAACCACTTGGATATCTGGGCTTTACAAAAAATGTATGTATCTGAGGCCGACTATAAATGAATTGAATCAGAATTATTTTTATATGAACAAATGACATTGAAATAAATAGTTCACATGAATTAAAGAGACTCAACCATAGAAAACACTATACACTAGGCAAAATAAAAAGGCAAAATTAAGCAATATCTGCATAATATCACACTACATATGTGCATACACACACAGACATACATTCTCTTAATATCCAAATGAAATCAATGATGCATAGTATATATTTAAATTGATATTTTCAGCTATTATACATTGTTCAGAAATTTTATTAGTCAACAATTGGTACATTACTTATGATCTGTAAGCTTTGTTTTTCATTTGTAAAATTAACATAATCATGGGATTTTCACTATAGCCATGTGCCTTATAAGCTTTTAAGGAAAAATACTTATACAAACATATAAAGCTGTTAGCACAAAGTGAAATAAGTCAGAGAAGATTTCACTTGTATGAGGAATTTAAGAAACAAAAAGAAACAGACTCTTAAACACAAAGAACAAACTGGTGATTGATTGCCAGGGAGGAGATGGAGGCCAGGGCCAGGCAAAATAGATGAAAAGGATTAAGAGATACAAACTTCTTGTTATAAATTAAGACATGGAGAAGAAAAGTAAAGCATAGGGCATATATTCAATCATATGTAATAATGTATACTGATACATGTTCACTACCCTTATCGTGGTAAACATTGAGTAATGTATAGAATTGTCAGATCAAGAGAAAGACAAATACCATATGATTTCCCTTGTGCAGCATTTAAGAGAAAAGAAACAAGCAAAAGAAAAGAGAGAGAGAAACTACAAAACAGACTCTTAACTAACAAAAACAAATTGATGGTTACCAGAGGGGGGGACGGGATGGGTAAATTAGGTGATGGGGATTAAAGAGTACACTCATGATGAACACTAAGTGATATATAGAATTACTGAATCACTATATTGTACATCTGAAACTAATATAACATTGTATGTTAACTATGCTAGAATTAAACAACTAAATAAATAAAACTAAAAATTTTAGCTAGGCATATGGATACTTAGAATAAAGACTACATTCCCCATCCACACCCAAAGAGTCAAATCAATATACTGTACATCTGAAACTAATATAACGTTGAAGATCAATTATTCTTCAATCATTTATAAAAAGCTGTTAGCACAGACTCTGATACATAGTAACTATTTAAAATATTTAGTTATTAGCTGGATACCAATGGTATCCTATAGTTTAAACAAATATTTAAATGTGAAAATTTTGAGGAAAGCCCCACTCAAGTTACAAGTAAAACTAAAGTAGGTCTATTCTAGTCATTTTAGAATATGATAAAATTCATTTAAAATTATATACTCTTGATATCTTTATTTTCTTTTTTAAAAGCCGAATCAAAAAGATGCTCAAAAGATTAATTCAACATGGACTTCTTTTAGAGTACAGAAAAAATATATCTCACTTAGTTAAGAAAAATACTAGCTTATTAACTTTTATAATTTATATATAGAGCTATTTATGATAGTTTAAGTGCTTATTGAAAGTTTGCAATTACCATAAATCTAATGCTCATGTAACAATGAATAATATGATGAAATTATTTAGGATTTAATCCTTGAGTAAACTCTAAATGAGATTGTTGACCAAAATGTTAAATACACTATCTCTTACCTCTTATTTAAAATAGTATCATGTTTTAGAGGAAAATGTCTTCAAACTCCATATAATTTTCTTTATTGAAATAACTTTAACTTATGGTTTATAATAAATNAGGAAGGGGGGCAATGGTGGGGGAAAGGGAGAGAGGCAAACCATGAGAGACTCTTGAATGCTGAGAAACAAACTGAGGACTGATGGATGTGGGGGGTAGGGGGGAGAGGGGCATGGAGGAGGGCACTTTTGGGGATGAGCACTGGGTGTTATATGGAAACCAACTTGACAATAAACTATTTGTAAGAAGAAAAAAAAAGAGTCCATCTGGATTTCACTTCCCTCTTTTCAACAAACTCGTCTCCCTAAGTACATTGACAAATTACTGGCGTAATTTGACAAATTTATTGGTGTTTTTTATTATCTGCATCTTTTTGTACATTTTGTACATTGTAAATATTTAGCACTATTTCTTGGAATTTATGTAAATACTCTTCCTCTTATTGCTTTGGCAGAATCCTCATTTCTTAGAAGAGTTCTATGATATAGTTAATAGTAACAGTAGTAGTAATATACAATTTTACTATAGTTATATGGAGAGACAAAGGGAGAGAAAGTGAATTTACTATGTACTCAGCAATTTGCAGGTTTTTACAAGCATTAATTTATTTAACCTTATAAGAACTGTATATGAATCATAATGGTATGACTATTAATCATTGAGAAGGTTGAAGTTTACCTGGCTTGTCCATAGTAATACATATATTAATTCACTATATGCACATAGGGAAGGTAGGTAGTGAGGGTTTGAAAATGACTCTTTCTGCCTCCAGTTCACGGACATTTAGCCAAGATATTTTATTGCCTCAGAATGTATCACCAAGTTTTCTCCAATTTCAAAATCCTTGTTTACCATGAAACAGAATCCAGAAATCTAGGAAAATATTTTGTGACATCTCCAATTGTGGCTTGATTTTGATTTATGGGTCCCAATTCAATAAATGCTGCTATCATTCACCTAGTTTTTGAAACCACACATTTAGATCTATCCTAAATTTCTCTCTTTATAGTACTACCACCATTCAATGCCCTATGAGTCATGTATGCTTTTAGTCATGTGTACTTTTTTTTTCTAAATGTTTTGAATGTTTATTTTTGAGAGAGAAACAGAGTATGAGCAGGGGAGGGGCAAAGAGAGAGGGAGACACAGAATCCAAAGCAGGCTCCAGGTTCTGAGCTGTCAGCACAGAGCCCGATGAGGGACTCAAACTCACAAACTGTGAAATCATGACCTGAGCCAAAGTTGGATACTTAACTGACTGAGCCACCCATACACCCCGTGTATGCTGTGTTTTTAATCCACTGTACAAATCATTGTACTTCTTTTTCTCTCTACCACTATAAACATATTCCTATCTAGTATGACATTTCTAATGTGTCTTCTACTTTATTGTTCTGCTCTTGCCTTTTTCTGTTATTCTCCACCCCATAGGCAGAATTAATTTTTAAAAACCTAGATATAATTTTACTCTGTTGCTTATGTTCCAATTGTTTTAAATTGCACTGAGAGGAAAATCCAAATTCCTTAATCTGACTTCTCAACCTGAAGATATTTGACCTTTGGTTAGAACTACAAATTGTATTATTCTTTCTCTAGGTCATCACATTTTTTTCACTGTGACTTTATTTCTGTTCCTGAAACATATCAAGCTTTATTCAAATATTGGGTTTATTTGTTTCTGTCACAAGAATATTTTCCCCCATGTTTGTTGCTTACCCTGCTCCTTTCTTGCCTTTCATATTTTAATTGGAGAAGCCCCCCTTGACATATAATTGAAATGATCTTTCTGCATCATCAGTGTGATTTTGAGTACCTGCTTAAAATTCTGCATTATCTCTCTACTGCCTTCAGAATAAGCCCTAGATTAGCATGGCAAGATATTTTATGAGATAGTAAGTGTTAAACTTTCTTTTCCCATTTCCTATAATTCTCTCCAACAGTCCAGTTTATTTCAGCCACCCCCAAAGATTGCAGTTCCTTGACTATTTCCTGATGTTTCAGCCCTCAGTACTTGCATATAAGTAACTAAGCAACAGCTTTGGGGTTTTTGTTTGTTTGTTTCACTATGTAGAAGCATTTGTCTATGGTCTATTGCTATAAACAATAGACTTAAAGAAAGAGGCCTGCTCTTAAATGGGTATAAAGTTTCAGTTAAACAAAATGATTGAGCTCTAGACATCTGCTGCATAACCTTGTGCCTATAGTTAATAATACTTTATCATACACTTAAAATTTGTTAAGGGGATAAATCTCATGGTAAGTCTTCTTATAATAATACAAAGTAAGAAAGACGTTTGGTTTTATTCTGTTTGGCAAAATGTGTAGTATAGCATAGGCGATTGATATCTTTTTAACAAATAAGATTTTACGAACCTCTATATTGTTAAATTCTATCCCCAACTTATAAGGTCACTTGAGAGGTACCCTGGCTATCTTCTTCCTACTCTATCTTATATTTACCAAGCTTTATGAATGTATTTCTTAGTGTTCATGGATTCTAACTACATAGAAGTAAACCAAAAGACAGGTTGGAAAAAATTTCATTACTCAGTCAATTGGATAATGCTGTTAGAATGTGGAGGTGTTTTTATGAAATTATTTTAGATGCTTTTTGTTCTTTAGAAGAACAGTCTGGACCAGTGGTATGAGATGGCTGTCATGCAAATGTCCTCCACTCTGTACATTGTAATTTTGCTCCTTTGATTGTTTCTTTTGATAGAAAGTTCTTAACTTCCTAGAAGCACAGAACCTACCAAGACTGAATTACAAAGAAATAGAAAGTCTGAACTAACAACAAGTAATGAGATTAGAGCAGCAATTAAAACACCCCCAATAAAGAGAAGCACAGAACCATATGGCTTCACAGATGAATTTGATGAAACATTTAAATATTAATGCCAGTTTTTCTCAAACTCTTCCAAAACATTGAAGATTAGGGAACACTCCCAAACTTATTTTATGAGCCCAGCATCACCTGACACCAAGTCCCATAAAGAGCACTACAAGAAAAGGAAGTTACTGAACAATATCCCTGATAAACATAGATGCAAAAATTTTCAAGAAAATACTAGTAAACTGAATTCAATAGTACATTAAAAAGATCTTTTTGCTATGATTAAATAGGATTTGACTCTGAGATTCAAGGATGTTTCAACATATGAAAGTCAATTAATATGATATACCACATGAACAGAATCATATACCACATGATATATCTTAAGAGATAAAGGAAAGGCATTTAATAAAGTTCACGAAGCTTCCATGGTAAAAACTCTCAACAGTCTAGATATAGAAAGAATGCACTTCAAAATTATGAAGGCTGCATATGACAAAGACATAGCTAACATTATAATCATTCATAAAAAAGTGAAACTTTTCCCTCTAAGATAAAGAATGAATAAGGATGCCAATTTCTGCTACTTTTAGTCAACATAGTACTGGAAGTCCTAGCCAGAAGATAAATTTACCATCTCTCTCCCCGACCAAAACATCCAGTCAATTTTATTTCTGTCTTCATATTTAAAGTTTGTCTCTTTTAAGCAGTATGGAGTTGATATTTTGAAGAAGAGAAAAAGGGAAGGGTATCTGGTATTCCCTGGGACAGTGCTTGGAATAGTTAGTGCCTGTTTCCATAAGCCAGCCTGAAAAATTGTATAACTCATGGACTTTGGATGGAGTATTAAGAATTGCATTACCTTAGTAGGTAGGCAGTGGGGAATAGTTAGCCAATAGACTAAATGCTGTTCTGATTCAGCCTAACAAATCTTAAAACCAAGACACAAAAGATCAAGCCATATTTAAGTTATTTAAATATTCCCCAGAACAAAGTAAAAAAATGGGAATATAAAAGTATCCAATGCTCAAAAAAATGAAAATTCATAATGGCTAGCATTTAATTAAATTACCAAGCATGGAAAGAAGCAAGAAAATAAGACCTGGAAAAAAGAGAAAAATTAATCAAATTTGACCAGTAACTGACATATGAAATTCACTGGTTTGCTAATGTTAAAGGAACAATTGAACATTGTGTCATTTTGCTACAGTCACCATAACAAAGCACCACAGACTGAGTGGCTTAATCAACAAAATTTTATTTTTTCACAATTCTAGAGATTAGAAGTCCAAGATGAAGGTATCAGAAGGATTCGTTTCTTGACAGACTTCTCTTCTTAGCCTGTGAAGTCTCCCTTCTCATATTGTTCTCACATGGCCTTTCCTCTGTGTGCATACATTCCTGGTGTCTCTTCCTTTGTAACATAAAGAAATGTAATGAACAGCTTACACACAAAGACATGTTTTCTGTGTGTGTGTGTGTGTGTGTGTGTGTGTGTGTGTGTGTGTGTGTTTGTATGCAAACTGACCTTCTCAAGATGAAAATTATGTCTGAGGTGAATAATTCAATAGGAAGATTAAGGGAAAGTTTTACTGCAAGTTATATCAAACTGAAAAAATTTTATGGAAAAAAAGTAATGCGTTGAAAGGTATAAGCAGAAGTGATTTACAAGCACAAGTCAATTCTTACTGTTTCACTCTTATAAGAGAAAAAATATGATAGGTAAACCATTGATTACATAGAAGGCATTAAGGGCCTGTGTTTGGTTTTCTGGAACATAGGGTTTTATGACAGTCTTGTGAATTCATCTCTCAAAGCCAGGAAAAACTTTCTTGGCAGGACACTTGTTTATCTGATTAATTCAACTTTATTTAGAAAATCCCATGTACTATTTTGGAATAAGTAGCTTCTTGGACTAGGCCAACCTGGGTTTCAATTTCAGTTCTAGCAGTAACTTGTGAAAATTTAATTAAGTTGCTTAGTATCTTTGAGTCCTACATTTTTATTGCTAATAAGGATAATCATACCCAACTCATAAACTTATGATGTGGATTAATAAAGTGAAATTATTTTAAAAATCCAGACCAATGCCTGGTATAATAACTTACTTTCCCTTAAAAACTTGGGTAAAAATATCCTGGAAAAAAATCTTTATTAGGTGACATAAATAACATTTAAGATAAACATGGCGATTTCCCATTTAGGGAAATTCTTATATTGCTATAAAATATCAAACATACAAAATAAGCTTGAAATTTTCAGAAAAATTATAACTATTATGTTACATGTATAGTTAAATTTGGGTAGTTTTTTTTTTTAATTTTCTAAAGGTCTTTATAAGGGGAATATTACACTTAAAAGAAACAAGAAATAAATTCTAATATAAGAATTAAGGTCATCGATATAAGAGTTAAGATCATGGGAAATTAGTGTAGTGGAAAAGTCTTCAAAAACAGAGAGACACGTATACGTACAATCACCACTGAATAAATCACAGTGAGTTACTAAAGCTAATAGAGGTGGGCAGATCTCCACTCAACAGAGATACTCTTGAATGCTGAGAAACAAACTGAGGACTGATGGATGTGAGGGGGAGGGGGGAGATGGGCATGGAGGAGGGCACTTGTGGGGATGAGCAATGGGGGTTATATGGAAACCAATTTGACAATAAACTATTTGTAAAAAAAATAAAAAATAAATTAAAGAAAATAAAATTGCTTATAAAAGAAAAAAAAAAAAGATCTCCACCCAACAGAAGAGCTAATAGGTTATCTTAAGCTTGAAAAGAAAGACGGGATCTCCACTTTAATTGCGGAGTTTAACAAACAGCTAATTTGAACATTCACATATTAAAAGCAGAAGCTTCACCTTAGAAATAGAGAGGTTGAGAAAGTTTAAGGTCTTCTTGGAAGTTCTTACTCTAAGCTGGTTAGAGAGAGTGTTGAGTTCAAAACATCGGGAAACAAAACCACACATAACATTTTGGCAGGCCCAGAACTATGGAAAAATAATCATCATTTTAGGGGACTAGAGTAGGGCCTGTGCAGGCAGAGGCAACTAGTTCTGAGGAAAATTTAGAAATAAAGAATCTAGCAAATATAATCTGTCAGACCTGAGAGAGGTGTGGTGTTTCCATTGATGTTTAATAAATGAAAATGATGAAAGGGCCAAAAGCTTGGCATCATTACTCAGGGTGAGGTATACTAGCTAAGGTTTCTCTTTGATGTCCTGTCTTTTATCATGGTAGATCAGAATAACAAACTTTCCCTATAATGGACAATTTAAGGAGTCCATAAAACATGAGTTATTAAAAGCCTTTCATTTGACTACATCCCCACCATTGGAGTCAACCTGCAAAAGGAATAAAAATATTCCACTCCGAGGAACAGAAGAGAAAGCAATGACTCTTAAGCACAGGGAGCAAGAGAGAGACTAAAGAAGAAAATGGAGGTAACCTGAGATGCACTTGTGTAGAGCAGTACGGATGTGATACCTTGGAGTGAGGTGAAGATACTAGAGATCTGAAAGCCCACATTGTTGGATGTATCATTTCTAACAACATGGCCAATGTGCATAAATATCTGGGTAGATGCTACTGTGACAAAAGACAATTGTAATATGATTGTAATCATAGTATACATGGATAACATAATTTTCAGGAAAGGTAGTGTTTTTTAAGGCAGAAAGTTGATGGAAATGGCATTGTTTGAGTGGTGGCCGTGAATGAGGTCTTACAGTCCATCCCTTCACATGGTGTTGTGTGTGGTGTGAGGGATAGAGTCTCATTTTGAGTTACTTGTAAACATTCTGGCCAGCTAAAGCTGGGAGGAGGAGATGCATCCGGGCTGACCTTGTCGTACCCATGGTCTGAGGGTACAAGTGACAGGGCTTAGTAGGGTGAGGAGAAGTAGAGGTGGCTGGGGATGAGGTGCTTGAGGACTGATGGAAATTGTCTTAGGGACTGAGTATTCTCATAAGAAATGTGAGGAGTATGTTGGTCTCTAGATAATTGTTCTCGTTCCTGCATCTTCCTGGAATACTTCCTTTAACACTACATTATGTTCTTAAATTTGGGGGTTTTGATTTGCTTCTTAGTTTCTTCTTCTTCTTTTTTAAATGTTTTATTTATTTCTGAGAGAGAGAGAGACAGCGTGAGCAGGGGAGGGTCAGAGAGAGGGAGACACAGGATCTGAAGTAGGCTTCAGGCTCTGAGTTAGCTGTCAGCACAGAGTCCATCGCAGGGCTCGAACCCACCAACTATGAGATCATGACCTGAGCTGAAGTCAGACGATTAACCGACTGAGTCACCCAGGTGCCCTGCTTCTTAGTTTCTTCTATCAGAGCTTATCTGAATTTAAAATTAGCAAAACTCCTTCTACTTTGTGGTGTACTTTTGCGTGTAAATCCACATGGACTCCTAGAGTTATCTCAAAATAACTATCTCTTAGGCATCCTATGTGGGTGGCTGTACTAGAAGAATATGGTTTAAAAAATATCATTCTCCTGTCCCAAGTAAATAATACATTCTCTTCCATGTATTAAAAATACAGTGCTGTCACCATAGTTAACAGTTATGACTTTATAAACTAACAATTTACTGCCACCATATTATCTTGCTTATGGTAGGTTACTTGGGATATGTGTTATAACATTTACTACAATTTACTGTACTTTAAAAATGCCTTTTTTGGGGTGCCTTGGTGGCTCAGTCAGTTAATCCTCCAACTTCAGCTCAGGTCATGATCTCACAGTTTGTGAGTTCAAGACCTGTGTCAGGCCCTGTGCTGACAGCTAGCTCAGAGCCTGGAGCCTGCTTCCGATTCTGTCTCCTTCTCTCTCTGACCCTCCCCTGCTCACGCTGCCTCTCTCTCTCTCTCTCTTTCTCTCTCTCTCTCAGAAATTAAAAAATAAAAAAAATAAATAAAATGGTTCGTTATCTTCTTGTACAGCGTAAATGTACAAAAGAAATTCAATAAGTACTGTTGTATCTGTCAATGTGCTATATCCCCTAATATTTTGTCTTCTCTGAGTATATTTATTTATGCACAAATGATCATTTTAGTAGCAAAAATTAACGGAAATAATCCTTAATGTCACTGAAGACACAACAGATTGCTTGTCTTACGTGGATACATCCTATATCCATTTACCCCTGGAAGTATGTTTTGTGTAAAATCTGGTTCCCAGATTTCAAGCAGAACATTTCTTTGAAACTAGAAACTGACATAAGAAATGATGAAATATGGGCCAATAGTCCTGGGTATGCTCTTTATTTTTTATTTCTTTATAAAATGCCTTGGGAATTTTTGTGTTGTTGTTGTTGTTCCTGTTGCTGTTTTCAACTTGGATAGACATTGGGAAAGAGCTGAAAAGAGATCTCATTTCAGCCAAAGCCCATCTTTCTTATTATTTTATTCTATTGCCAGCTGTTTCTTCCCTTTAGAAGATTATTCTCACAATTTATTCTTTTGATTTTCAGTTAAAAGACCAATATTTCTGGGGCGCCTGGGTGGCTTAGTCGGTTAAGCGTCCGACTTTCGCTTAGGTCATGATCTCGCGGTTCGTGGGTTGGAGCCCCGCGTCGGGCTCTGTGCTGACTGACAGCTCAGAGCCTGGAGCCTGTTTCAGTCTGTGACTCCCTCTCTCTCTGACCCTCCCCTGCTCGCGCTGTCTCTCTCTCTCTCTCCTAGAAATAAATAAAACATTAAAAAAATTTTAAAAAAAAACAATATTTCTACTTAAACAGTTAAATAGGAATTTCATATATGCCCAGAAAATACTTAAACATTTTATCTTGTACTCTTTTTAATGAATTCATTATTCTAAAAATATGTGTATTACTATTTATTGTGGACTTTCTAGGTGGTAAGTATTGTGCTAAATGCCTATTTGGTATTTTTTGTTTGTTTCTTTTTTAAGTAGTAGTTGATAGAAATGCAACTAAGATTAGTTTAAGCAAAACTAGAAATTTAGTGGCTCAAAAAAATCAAACCAGGCCTGAAGATCCAGGCTCTCTTAAAGACAAAGGTAGAGGTGACTTTTATCACCAATGACTAATATCTGGGATTTAGCAATTATCAAGACTGTCTCAACCTCTTACTACCTCTAAACCTTTATTCATGTCAGATTCTATTTCCTATAGTAGAGCTTTCTTCATATGATAGGAAATAGTCAATGATAACTTATGACTCTCACAACTTTTATCTCAACTCCAAGGGAAGAATTATTTTTTTCACTTTAGTTTGAAAATACTCAAGAAAAAAACACTGTGATTAACCTACTCTAATTAAAGATGCTTACCCCGTAAGATGAATTAGGGAACAGTAGAGTCTGTGCCAGGTATAACAATATTGAAGATTCTTTTTTTTTCTTTGAGTTTATTTATTTATTTTGAGAGAGAGAAAGAGCATGGATGGCAGAGGGACAGAGAGAGAAAAAGGGAGAAAGAGAATCCCAAGCAGGCTCCATGCTGTCAGCACAGCATGGACCTTGAGATCATGACTTGAGTAGAAATCAAGTTGGAAACACTTGGGTTGACTGGGTGACTCAGTCAATTTAGCTTCGAACTCTTGATTTCAGTTCCAGTCATGATTTCATGGTTTGCGAGTTCAAGCCCTGTGCTGAGCCCCACACCTGCATCAGGCTCCATGCTGACAGTGTGGAGCCTGCTTGGGATTCTCTGTCTCTCCCTCTTTCCCTACCCCTCCCCTGCCTGTTCTTTCTTTCTTTCTCTGTATCTCTCTCTCCCTCTAAAAATAAGTAAGCAAACATTAAAAAAGAGAGAGAGAAAGACCCTTAACCAACTGAGACACTCAGGTGCCAAAAAATTGAAGATTCTTATTTAATCATAAATTTGATGAGTGGGAGATGTTTAACAGAAAAGTATTGGGTTGGCTACACATAACTGTCCAAAAAACAGTTGATACATGTGTATTTTTAGTTACTTACTACTGTATGTATTATCACTTTTTTTCCAGATGAGAAAACTGAGGATCACAAAATATTGGTTGATATGCCTAAGGACATATTGATAAATAACTGAGATTTGATTCAGGTGGCTGCCTTTAATGTTCATATTTTTATCTGCTACAATACACATGTATAAAAATTAATATTAAGTGCCTCAATAAAAATTCAGCAATAGACTACTCGTTTAGTCCTGGTCTTCTAAAAACTGAACCTCAGGCAAGGATTAAGGTGCTCATACATCATCTGGAAGACGCAGAAGGGAACAGCAAGTAAAAGAAAAGAGGTGTAAGAAAAGTAAGAATCAGTGTAAAAAAATTGTGATACTTCCTACCCTAATGCTTCTTAATAAGATGTAATGATGAGAGCAAGTCACAATCAGATGCATTTACTTGGCATATGGAACTCAAGAAACAGGACAAGGAACAACTATCTTGTGTGATAGTCTATGGAGAAGAGGAAAGAATGGAAGTCTGCCAAACTCCTTTTTTTTCTCCTATTTCCCATTGGTAAACTTCACCTCATGGAAAATTAACTTTCCCATCACATCTAATTTATATCCTATAGCCACTTTAGTGGCCATTCAGGATTTCAAATACCACAAATGTTATTATTGATTTCATTCAAAGTTGAAAGTGACAAGAAGAGACAGAAACAAAACACAGAGGGTAGCTGTTCTGGCTATTCTCTGATGTCCAAGAACAGGTGACTATGACATGTAAGGCAGCATGGTCCTGGAGTTGAATGATGCACTCAGAAGAAATAGGCAGTTAAGAGAAACTGAAAAGGCACGTAAGATTTATCAATCACAGTCTTCTTCTTGCACCACTTGAATCACTTATGCTCTCTATTATACAGAGATTCCATTTTAAAATACTGAGCCTTCATTTTTTTTTTAAAGAACAATGATGTGGGGCACCTGGGTGGCTCCATCCGTTAAGCGACTGACTTCAGCTCAGGTCACGATCTCCCGGTTCATAGTTTCGAGCCCCGCATTGAGCTCTGTGCTGACAGCTAGCTCAGAGCCTGGAGCCTGCTTCAGATTCTGTGTCTTCCTCTCTCTCTGACCCTCCCCTGTTCATGCTACCAGTCTCTCTCAGTCTCTCTCTCTCTCTCAGAAATAAACATTAAATTTTTTTAAAAAGATTAATGATGTGCTTACTTCTTACCTCACAGGAGAAGGGCAATATTCTTCAAGTTAAAGGTATAATCTCTTGGACATCTCTAGTAAGAGGGTTAGTGAAACAAGATATAATTTCTGCTACTCTATCTAGTCTTAAAGTCATAATTTATATTCATCATTTGTATTCTCATCTACCTGTTATAGATTCTCCTCATCTTCTGCAATATTTTAGGTAGTCTCTTTTATGTTACTCAGATCTTTATTCTTCAGCTTTATAACTCTTGCTTGTGCTGCCCGTATTGTATTGTGGTTGTTATTATTGCTTATTGATGGTTCTCACTAAACATGAAAACACAAAAAGAGAAGAGCCAGTATACCAACTAAATTCTGAACATATTTATTTTAGACTTCATTAAACTCTTCCATGTGTAATCAGGATCTATTATTTTGGCTAGTTCTATAGGTGCTTTAAAAAGAAGTTTATTTATTTTGAGAGAGAGAGAGCAAGCAGGGAAGGGGCAGAGAGAGAGAGGGAGAAAGAAAATCTCAGCAGGTTCCACACTGTCAGTGCAGAACCCAGCATGGGGCTTGAACCCACAAACCATGAAATCATGACTTAAGCTGAAATCAAGAGTGGGAAGCTTAACCCACTGAGCCACACAGGTGTCCTGTACTGTAAGTCCTTTATTCACATGTTGTTCCACAACATGAGAAGCTCAGAGTGACCCAATAGTAGTCACAACTTCCAGTTTAGAAAGTTTTTAATTATATTCCTTGGAGAAAGTATTATTTTCCTAGGAAACAGGAAGTTTTTTTGGGTTTTGTCTGTTTTTTTCTAGCAGAGATCATAATTGTAGAAAAGGTAAGCACAGTTTCCACAGGTGGATGAACAGTGTTATAATGTGTGATGTGGCTTAATTGTGGGTGGATCCATTCTTAATCACAATTATTAGTTCCCAGAATAATGTATTCTAGCAATAGGAGATATAGTAATGAATACACATCATTGGTTCAATCATTATATTGCAAGCTGAAGAACAATGCTCTAACTCAACAACTTTCCCACTTTGGTCTTATTGACTATATTTTCAGAAGATTGTTCCATGATTATAATAGATTAGTTATTTCTGTATCACGAGCCCACTGTCACATGCTTTTGCTATAATATGGATCCCTTGCACTTAGGGAATGTGTGTGGTAGGTACCACATGAATGAATGATGATTTTAGTAAGATCTGTGATGGTGGTGACTGTAAAAGCATTGTAAATAAGGAAGGAAAACCTAAATCTAGAAATTTTATTATATTCTATAAGAATAAGCTGTGGTTCTCTTCTTTTTCTTCCCCCTGCTCACCATGATGATAAGGTTTAGAAATTACTCTGCAGTAGGGTGCTGGTGTATTTATCCAAGAAATGGTGCCTTATTACATGTTGAGCATTGGTGTCTCCTACTGGCTGGATGGGTACTCACCAGTGAAAGAAAACAGACAATACCAATGTTGGTAAGGACATGTAACAAACGGAATTCTTATACACTGCTGGAGAAAATATAAAATGGGACAATTGCTTAGAAAAACTGTTTGGCAGTTAATAATAAAGTTAAATATATTCCTACTCTATGATCAGCAATTCTGCTCCTAGATTTTATTCAAGAAAATATAAAGTAAAGCATATATGTGAGGAAAGATTTGAAAAAAAAAAATGTTCATAGAAGTTCTACTTATAATATCCCCAAACTAGAAACAACAAATGCCCATCAACAGATAAATAGATTGTGATATATCCATATAATGGAATACTACTTAGCAATAAAAAGCTGACATAGACAACAACATCAATTAATCTCCAAAACGTTATGTTAAATTCAAAGATTATATAAATACGATTCCATATATCTGAAATTCTAGTGCAGGCAACACTATTCTATAGTGAAAGAAAGAATATCAATGGCTACCTAGAGGGGATTGTGGGGGATGGTAGAATTGATTATATAAGAACTTCCTAGGATGATGGAAATTTTCTGTATTTTGTCAGAGTACTGCTTACATGTGTACATTTATCTAAACTCATCGAACAGTACATTCAAAATCTGTGCATTTCATTGAATGTAAATCATATACTTATAAAAAGATTAAAATGAAAAATGGGGTCATAAATTCCCAACAATTGTTTCATTGGACATTGCTAGCTGGGTGTGGGGATAGAAGCAAAAGAACACTAAATTCATGTCTTTTTAAATTGAGTTGTATGTTATTAAAATCATGGCTACATGATTCACCCTTGATTTATATTGAGACCCAAGTCAGGCTAATATCTTTTGCCCTAACACCCCAGAGCCAAGCTCAGACAATGCCAAAATTCTTAACAAGACATTTGTGTTTTAACAAGAATAGTGAATGTGATTTAAATGGAAAATAAATTGAAATGAGCTTAATCTCATAATTATACCCTGCAGTATCTATAAAGGGAAGGAGGAATAGTTCATTAATATAAAAATTATTATTGGGTAATCATGACTATTCATGGAGACCCGAATATAATTTTAAATGCTCTTTACACACAGAATCTCTAATCAGTCAATCAAAGTCTGAATATCTTGAACATCTGATTTTTCCTTCCATTTTTTCCAAGGATAACCCATCCATACCTCCATTGTCTAAACAAGTCTGTATGGGGTCAGAAATTCTAGCCCGTTGTGTTCTGGACATCCTTGCCTGGGAGGTAGGAAGGGAATCAAAAGATTTTTCCAGTGTGGATTACAAGGAGGGAAACTGGAAGGGGATTTTGGATTCTTTAGATTTATATTCTAGTAGGGCTCTTTGGTCCTTCAGAGTGAAAAGTCCATAGGTCAAATCATACTTTTCCTCCTAATTAATAACTACTTCCTATACATAACTAGCTGTTTTTATGTCAGCAGAGTTCTTTACTTACTTTTTTCTATTTAATCAAAGACCTGCCTCCTAAAAATGATGGAGAAAGTATGAAAATAATGAAGTGGGTTAAAGTGAGGGTTAAATAAAGAAAATTCTGTATTGCCTCACTTATTCTATAATGAAAAAACTTTCAGGTAAAATGAGGTTAAATGATTTTGTATTCGACATATCCTTGTGGCTGATAAAGTAATGACATAGAAATTATTACCCTCAAAATGTGTTTTTAGAATAGGGATTGCCCTGTGCTTAAGAATTTTAATTGCTTGATGGGGCACCTGGGTGGCTCAGTGGGTTAAGTGTCTGACTTTGGCTCAGGTCATGATGTCGCAACTTGTGAGCTTGAGCTCCATGTGTCAGCTCTGCTGACAGCTCACAGCTTGGAGCCTGCTTCAGTTTCATGTCTCCATCTCTCTCTGCTTCTCCCCTGCTCAAACTGTCGTTGTTTCTGTCTCTCTCTCAAAAATAAACATTTTTTAAACATTTTTAAAAAAGAAATTTTAAATGCTTGGGTTGCCTGGGTAAGCGTCTGACTCTTGATTTCTGCTCAGGTCATGATCATACCAGTTCATGAAACTAAGCCTTGTGCTGACAGCGTGGAGCTTGCATAGGATTCTCTCTCTATTCCTATCTCTTTCTGCCCCTCCCCTCCATTAAATAAATAGACTTCAAAAATTTTTTCAAGAAATTTAAATCCTTGTCCATTTTTTAAAAATCTGAATGTAAATCTTTCTATCCAAACTAGAAATTAGGATTATAAAATTAAAATATGGATTTTATATCCATATTTATCAACATACTTGATTCCCAGGGTCCCATGATGCAAGTAAAATAAACATACTAGCATTACATTTCCATTCTGTATTCAAACTGTTATGGAGATCAGGCAGGATATTAATAAAATATAGTCTTTAATTTGATGGTTACTAACCAGCTGCTTCTATTTGCTTACTTGAATATTGAATAATATAAAATTATAGATACAGATAATATCCATAATATAGGAAACTGAAGATCAATTAATAACATGAAAATTCCTAGAATGAAATATTGCTTGCTAACTGAGAAGTTATTACTGCCTACTTAGGCTTGTATATTGAAAGAGCAATATAACCAAACTGGAAAGAAGAAACAAAAAAGAAGGTCTATTGTTATCTCTGTGCTCCTATATCAGGAGTGAAGTCTGATGGTTCCTCAATTATGCAGGGCAGACTTCCAAGTTGGTAAACCTTTTTCCCCATTTGGCTTTTCATTTCTGTATCAGTTTGGGAGAAAACTTACAAGGAAGCAATGTGGTCAAAGTTATAAAGTAATGTGTGTTGTTCCTTTTGTAATACCTCTAGAATGTGTTCTGGATTGTGAGTTAGGAGGCAGAAGGGGAAGCAGGAAGAGAGCAGTCTGATGGTTGCAGATTTTGTTTGTTTGTTTGCTTTTTGTTTTTTACTTTAGCTTCTGACAAATACAGACAGGCATCAGGACATCCTGACATTAGGACAGTTCCATTTCATCAGTCATTTGCGACGTCCCCAATGGAGGCCATCAACTAGGCATTTTCATTTTTTTTAAAGTTTATTTACGTATTTGAAAGAGACAGAAATATCATGAGTTGGGGAAGAGTGGAGGGAGAGAGGTAGAATTCCAAGGCTCTGGTGGTCAGCACAGAGCCTGATGCAGGACTTGAATTCATGAAACTATGAAATCATGACCTGAGCTGAAATCAAGAGTGGGACACTTAATTGACTGAGCACCCAACCTCCCCAAAGCTTTTGAACTACCCATTAGATGGCATCCCTTCCTAAAAGATACAAATGATAGACCCTAGTAAGCCTAATCTAAACTCCCCCATTTGTATAGCCCTGAATGGTAGCTACTTCTTCCAGTTGTTACATCTGCATTATTACATCATTGTTTTTATTCTTATTCCTATTTGTTTCAGTTCTTCAGTTACTATAAACCAGTTGTTATATTAAATTTTGTTTAAATAATGTGTATGGTTTCTATATTCTTTCCAAATGAGACAAGAACATCTAACAAGGGTAGGAAAGATTTCTGAATTTATTTTTTTCAGTGAAATTTAAAGAAGTACCTCCAACTGAAATCAATCACCTGATTTTTAGACCCACTGTAACACTGCTTATTGAAATCTCCATTTTAAAGTTCTATGGGTGTCTCAAACTGATCAGATTAAAAATAAAATTAATTTTTCCTTATGTTTTGCTCATTAAAATTGCCCCTTCCTCAGTCTTCCATATGGGACAATGAGTGGCATCATCATCTACTTATTCAGGTCAAATATCTTGAGTGTTATTAGCTCCTTCTTATTCAGTCAATCACTAAATATGTGGGTTCTATCCTTAAATAGCCTTAAAATCTATTCACTTATTTCCATCACCAATTACTACTTCCATCATATTCCTTGATGAGATTGTTATTGGAATTTTTATTTGAACTTTTTGACTATAGGTTTATCTCATAAAATTATTTACCACTTTAGCAAAAAAGTACTTTTGGGACTTCATCACGATGAAAAGCTTCTGAACAGTAAAAGAGTACAACTAATAGTTGATTGCAACATGAATGATAGATAATCTATGAATGGGAGAATATATTACAGATGACATATCTAATAAAGGGTTAATATTCAAAATCCATAAATAATTTAAAATGTCAACACCCAAAAAACACATAATCCAGTGAAGAAATGGGCAGAAGATATGAGTAGACATTTTTCCAAAGAAGACATACAGATGGCTAACAAACATATGAAAAGATGCCAACATCATTCATCATCAGGGAAATACAAGTTAGAACCACAACAACATATCACTTCACACCTGTCAGAAAGGCTAAAATTAACAACACCAACTACAGATGTTGGCAAGAATACAGAAAAAGGGGAACACTCTTACACTGATGGTGGGAATGCAAACTGGTACAGCCACTCTGGAAAAAATATGGAGGTTCCTTAAAAAGTTAAAAATAAAAATACAGAAACTCTATGACCCAGCAATAACACTATTAGGTATTTACCCAAAAGATATAAAAATGCTGATTCGTTGGAATACATGCACCTAGATGTTTATAGCAGCATTATCCACAATAGCTAAATTATGGAAAGGGTCCAAATGTCCACTGACTGATGGATGGATAAAGAAGAGTTGGTATACATACATGCATATATATACATGTATATAGATTTATACATATACATACATATGTGTGTATATACATGTTCATATATGTGAATGATATATATATTCAAATATATATGACATGGATAAAGAAGATGGTATATATATATATACATGCATATATATATATGACCTATATTTCAGTCATCAAAAAAAAGAAATTTCACTCTTTGCAAGGACATAGATAGAGCTAGAGAGTATTATGCTAAGTAAAATAAGAGAAAGAGAAATAACTATATGATTTCAGTAATATGTGGAATTTAAGAAACAAAACATCTGAAAATAGGGGGAGGGGGAAAAAAAAGAGAAGGGGGCAAGCCATAAGAGACTTTTAAGGATAGAAAACAAACTAAGGGTTGCTGGAGGGACGGTGTGTGGGGATAGGATAAATGGATGATGGACATTAAGGAGGGCTCTTGTGATGAGCACTGGGTGTCATATGTAAGTAATGGATTACTAAATTCTACTCCTGAAACCATTACTATACTGTATGTTAACTAACTAGAATTTAAATACAAATTTGATACAAATAATTTGGCACTTTGACTTCACCACACGCTTAAAAGTATTCTCACTTAAGTCCTTTAAATAAGCTTCCCATTAACCTAAAGATGAAGTTAAAATGAACCTTTCATGACATGGTAACTGCATGTTACATGTGGTTTAATGATAACTGCTAACCTTGAGAAATCTTGGCAGGAAATTGTATTTTATAACTCTTCACAAGTCTAACAGACTGCCACAAACACTGATGAAAACTTAGTAATGAGGATTTTACAGAGTTTCAGAATGAAATGTTTAGAACCACTGTTTTCTGGTTGTGCATATTTCTATTATTAATTAGACTTCAAAAACACTCTTGCAAAAATAAAGCATCTCATGAATTTATAATCATCCTTTGCCTAAAAATGATATCCTAGGAAAGTCAACCCGTATGGACACACAGTGTGTGGGAACTGTATCAAATCTACGCTTGACTCTGAGCGCCAGATCAGAAAGACCCATATGCCAGTTTTTCAAAAGACAGCACAACTGGAATAGATCTCTCCCTGTTGGGGAAGTTTACAAAGGCTGCCTGTGTTTGAATCTTAGCTTACTGTACCTGTGATGCTGGGCAAATCATTGTGTGCCTGGATGTACTAGTTTATTCATCTATAAAATGGGAATAATAAGAACATTTACCACACACGATTTTTAGAAATTTAAATTGGTTAATATATGTGAAGCATTTAGAATACTGCCTGACAAGTGACAGTTGCTTGACATTATCATGAAACCATGCGTATTTATATATCGCCTTATATTACCATTTAATATATAAGTATATAAAGTGCACAATAAACAACCAATTCTCAGTATCTTGCTGGGAGCTGCACTGGCCTCGCTGGATGACAGTCACAGAGAGGAAATGGCAGCGTTTGCACAGCTCCTGCCATGAAAAGTGAAACTGGAATCTCCTGCTACTACTGGCTCATGTTGGAAATAAGCCTGCTGTTATTGACCAGGCCTCACAATATTCCAAATCAGACCGATATTCCCCACACAGATTGCTCATAAGGAAAGCATATTCCTGCGTCTTCAAATGAGATTTTAGATGAAAGCTCTGGGGATGATTGTCAAAAGGCTCTTCTGATGGGCCTTGCAGATCCAAGACGTAGATAATAAAGGGGACTAAGAACACAAGAGTTACAGTTGAGACTGGCCCGGAGACAAAGAGCCTAATTTAGAGTTAAGGACAGATAAGGGCAGAACTTAACTTAATACTTTTACCTTTTCTAACTGGTGATGTATGGCAGTCCCTTCCCTAAGGCCTACTTTCCGCAAACACCCTCCCTTACACTGGCGGCTGGGATGAGGATGGATAAGAGTAGCTAAAACATAACCCAAAAACAAAGGCCGACACATTTAGGGCCTCCATGGTGTTTACACATTCAGCATCAGGTCAAAAAGGTTTCCACAAACAACTTATTAACCAGCTCAAAAACATTTGTCCTTTTGTGAGCCAGACAGAATGACTCCTAGCCTATCCATATACAACTTAACCTATGTCCTAATCCTAGCGTTATTAACTTAGAACAAATATGTATGTCATCCTGTTTTTCACTAAGAACATCCTGTTATTTCGTTAGATGTAAGAGTTACTCAACCTCACTATGAGTGGGGTAGTTCTGCAAGAATACTTCCGAAAAACCTGTTCTTGTACACTTTTCAAAGCATCTTATCACAAAGAGTTTTCCATTGTAAAAATTCCTTTTTCTGATCTCATGTTGTCATTGGACCTTTAAATAAAGACACCAAAACCGACAGGACAGAGATGCCTGCCTGGTGTGATCAGAAAGAATCTCAGGGCTCTCTCACTCTCTCTCTTGCCGACACCGTCCATCCTTCAGGGACCCCTGGACTGGCTGGAGCGGGTCTCCAGCAATATCTGATTTAGTCAGTCTGTCAGAGGAATTTGACATCATCAGTCAGTCTCTACTTCTCTTCACATTTTCTTTATTTGGCTGCCAAGCCACTTCCTTCATTTGCTTTTCCTACTATTTCTCAGGCGTCTGCTTGTCAGTTATTATTACTGGCTTCTCATTGTTCTTTCTTCAAAGCTTAGAAACATTCTAGAGCCTTGTTTTGTTAAATTGGAAATAAGCCCTCTGCGGAGAGGAAATAGCACTGGGTTCTCTAAACCTGGGTTTCATTATGTTAAGGCACCTCGCTTAACCGTATCTACTGTAATGACATTTTTGGAGAGAGAGAGAAAGAGAGGCAGCGTGAACAGGGGAGGGTCAGAGAGAGAGGGAGACACAGAATCTGAAACAGGCTCCAGGCTCTGAGCTAGCTGTCAGCACAGAGCCTGACGCGGGGCTTGAACCCACGAACCGTGAGTTCATGACCTGAGCTGAAGTCGGATGCTTAACCAACTGAGCCATCCAGGCGCAGAATCAGTCCGTTTTGTAGTTAGAAACTGAACATATGTCTTTAGGTCCAGTGAAATATAAACAACCATGGTAATTATTTTAAAGTTAGAATGTTACAGAAGAGCATTTTGGTGCATTTATCTCTAAATTTTATTAATCTTTCTGTGCCTTATATAAGTCAAAGTATTTATTTTGACAGTAAATACAGTGATGATGTAAGTAAGAGTAAAGTCTAGTAAGTGAAAATGATTTTAACAGAGGGAAATGCGTATTGCAAGAGAGTAGTGATTATTTTGTATAAATCTTGTGTTGAAATATTTTCATGTATGACTTTTAAGATGGTCTAATTTGAATTACAGTATAGTCATATTATAATCATGTTTCGCTTAGGTAATTCAACTATGTGTGCTAGTGAAAAAAAATAAGTCAGGGAAGGAAGGTGGAGGAGGGGCATAAGTACAGAGAGAAATGAACATAAATGCCTCAAAATAAGTGTGATTTAGATTTGAATCCAATTCAGAAGTTGCGATTTCAAGTACCTAAGTATCTCATAATGTAAGCTTCTCACCATGCTCATCATTTATTGTTAAAACACCAACTATTGGGGCGACTGGGTGGCTCAATCCGTTGAGCCACCTGCTCGGCTGAGGTCATTATCTCACGGTTCAAGCCCCGCGTCAGGCTCTTTGCTGACTGCCAGCTCAGAGCCTGGAGCCTGCTTCAGATTCTGTGTGTCTCTCTCTCTCAAAAATAAATGAAACATTAAATTAAAAAAAAAAACAAAACACCAACTACTTCATCTGATGCTCATCTTTATAGCTATCCATCCCAACAGTGAAGGTAAAATTTGCTGTTAGCTTTAAAGAAGACTACTATGAGTATCTTTACATGATTTTGTCATAAAGAAATTTTGAGGGAATTTTTGATCATTTGCAAAGTCTGTCTTTTCTGCTATTGTTCTTTCCTTTTCAAACTTTTATTTACATTCTAGGTAGTTAACATGCAGAGCGATAATGGTTTCAGGAGTAGAATTCAGTGATTCATCACTTACATACAACACCCAATGCTCATCAAAACTAGTGGCCTCTTTAATATTCATCACCCATCTAGCCCATCCTCCACCCATTTCCCTCCATCAACACTCAGATTTTTTCTCTGTCTTTAATAGTCTCTCATGGTTTGCTTTCCTCTTGCTCTCTCTTCCCCTCCCCTCATCCCATATGTTCATTTGTTTTGTTTCTTAAATTCAAATATGAGTGAAACCATATGGTATTTCTCTTTCTCTAACTGACTTATTTCACTTGGCATAGGACTCTAATTCCACCCGTCTTGTTGTATATGGCAAGATTTCATTCTTTTTGATGGCTGAATAATATTTCATTATATTATATTATATGCATAATATAATATACACCTCATCTTTATCTACTGTAATATTATATACATTAATATATATACATATATATGTATAATATTTGCTTTGAATCAGTATTTTTGTATCCTTTGAATAATACATAGGAATGCAATTGCTGAGTCATAGGGTAGTTCTATGTGGGTGGTGGATGGGCTAAATGGGTGATGAGTATGAAGGAGAGCACTTGTTGGGATGAGTACTGGGTGTTATATATAAGTGATGAATCACTAAATTCTACTCCTGAAACCAATACTACATGGTATATTAACTAACTTGAATTTAAATAAAATCTTAGAAGGAAATAAAAGAACATGAGCTTGGGAGCTATAACGTGTATACAATATCTTGCCTTTTTACTGATAGCTGTATTAGTCAATTTTGCTTCATGAACAAAGGGTCCCTAAATCTCAGTTACTTACATTAACAAGCTTTAATTTGGTAGCTGAAGGGGGCTGTAACTTGTCTAGGGTCATATTCTGCTGCAGAACTCTGGAAGACGGAGTGTCTCCAACTAGGTATGCTCTTTGCATGGCTCCGTCTTAAAGCTCATGCTCCATCTTTAAGCTTTGAGTAGACAGGTTTTCGGTCACATAGCTTACTACCCTCTGGTCAAGCTGTCACATGGGGGAGCCAAAACTCAGTGAGTCAGGAATGTATTCTCTTCCCACAGGAGGCAAATCACATGGCAAAGGGAAGGGTGAGATAATCTTACAGGGAAGGGAGGGAGAGAATCATTGTAAACAAAATATAGGAGTGGTCCTGCCATCTGTCACCACATGTTAGACTGGCCTGTTTTTCTTCACTCTCCAGGTATTATTTTATGACAGCCACTGCCATCCATTTGAAACTTACTGAATGGAAATTCTTTTGAGTTTAGGTATCTGAATGCATTTTTCATCTTCAGCCTGGTCGGTCTCTCCCAGCTCCTGTTTTTACCAAGTAGCCTTAGAAAACATAATATGCATAGTGTGGATAAAATAACTGCATTATCAGGAACACTGTGGGTGATGGTTCTTCTCTATCCCCTACTATCTCAGTCATGTCTACATATCTGACTGTTCATTCTTTATATGACGAGAGCTTCTCCTCAAAGAAATAAGGGAGGAGAAAATGATGCTGACGTCTTGGGCTTTATACATGAAAGAGATTTCAGGGATTTTAACTCAAATGGATACTACAGAGCCAAAAGAACTATGCATAGGAGGGTCATAAAGTTTATTCACAGTATAACCCAAATATGTATAGAAGATGTGGCTCTTTAATACTTTCTATGATTTATGTGTCTTCATAATTTATTACTGCTAGTAATTGGGAAAATAATTAGGCTTACCCATTTTAAAATCAATTTACTCCAAGAATGGAAATAGTCCCTTTTAGATAATACACAGTTTCATTAGGAAAAAAAAAGTCTCAGTCTATCATAGTTCTTAGTATCCCATTCTCTCCAAAACTTGAACCAAGCTTTGAGCTGTTAGGCTTTAGAGAAGTTTCCTGAGATGTTTCTCGTGTGTGTGCTAGTAGAGATATAAAAGAATATTTATAGAAACATTGTTTGTAATAACAACACAACCCTTTAAGAAGAATTAACCTGAAAAATGGAACCATTGTTTGCATGTTTGTATAGATATATGCTATATATCAAAGAAAATATGAAGCCTAGCTACTTCTATTCATGAGGCTTAGTGCAAAAGCATAATGTGAAATGAAAAATGCAAGTCATCAGTGGAATTCTGGGAAAATGGCCATGACAGCAGCACAAGTTTTCAACATCTCCAAACCCCTTTATTGAAAACAGAGCAAGTAGCATAGGGAGAAAAAAATGCAGAACATTTAAAATGTTACTAAGTGACAAGGTGTTCCCACAAACCCAAACATAATAGCAGGAGGAGACAAACCACCCAAACCCACAAGAACTGCATATTCTATTCTGTGTGGGAAGAAGGAGGCAGCAATGGCGAGGTGTCTGTCAGAACTGAGAAAGAGACAACCTCAGATAAACAAGATATATTTGCTCAACAACATAAAGAGGGAAATTTAAGAAGCTGGAACTTGGAGGGATTTTGCCCCTTCCAGTACTGGGTGAATGCAAGAAATCTGTGGTAAGAGAACTGTGAGCTGAAGGAGAACTCCCAGCAGAATCCCACAGTGATGAGAACATACCAGGAGCAGAATAACAATTGAAAATTAGCAGAAACAAAACAGTATGGAGGTTCCTCAAAAAAAGTAACAATAGAACTCCCCTATGACCCAGCAATAGCACTGCTAGGAATTTACCCAACGGATACAAGGGTGCTGATGCAAAGGAGCACATGTACCCCAATGTTCATAGCAGCACTCTCAACAACAGCCAAAACATGGAAAGAGCATAAGTGTCCATCCACTGAGGAATGGATCAAGAAGATGTGGTTTATCTATACGATGGAATACTACATGGCAATGAAACAATGAAATCTGGCCATGTGTAGCAACATGGATGGAACTTGAGGGTGTTATGCTGAGTGAAATAAGTCAGGCAGAGGAGGACAGCTACCATATGTTTGCACATATAGGAGGATTAGGAGGAACTTAATGGAGGACCATGGGGGAGAAGAAGGGGAAAAAGAGTGGGGGAGAGGGAGGGAGGCAAACCATGAGAGACTCTTGAATGCTGAGAACAAACTGAGGGCTGATGGAGGTGGGAGAGAGGGGAAGGGGGCTCATGGGCATGGGGGAGGGCACTTGTAGGGATGAGCACTGGGTGTTTTATGGAAACCAACTTGACAATAAACTATTTAAGAAAAAAAAGAAAAGAAAATTAGCAGAAACAAAAGAGAAGATCTAGACCAAAACTGAGTGAGGTATGGAGTCCAGAAATCTTAAGGAGCAAGCCATCAAATATTTGAACAATATATAAAAATAAGACCAAGAGTTTATTGGGGATATATAAACTTCCCCAATCTTGCATTATTCTAAAACTTCAGAAAAGCTAGTTTCATAGAAAAATAAGTATCAAAAATGAATCAAACTCAAATCCTATGCAAAGCAAAATAGTATCCCTAGAGAATGAAAAGTGTGTCCAAAACATATCAAACCATAAGCTAGTACTTAAAAAGAGCTAAAGATATATAACTTTTCATAAGGTATGAGCAAATCATTAATTAAAATTTTAAAACTTAAGAGGTGACAGATCTCTGTAAAGAAAAACAATAAAAGAAACAATTTCACAAAAGAAGAATAAAGAAGCCAGAAGTGAATAAATGTAGCCAAAAAAGCCTTAAGAGAAATACAAAGTGAAACAGGGAATGTTTAAATGGAAACAGAAGGAAAAATACAAAGGAACTTTCGAGATGGTGATAAGTATTGAAGACAGGCGAAGAAAAGGCAAAAACAAAACTAAGGGAATCAAATTATACTAGAGCATATAGTTTAAGAAAACTTTCTCAAAATAAAACTGGGTCTACATTTTTAGGGAATACACAGTGTAGCTTAAATATTCACAGAATGGCCAACATCAAAACATCCAATTTTTTTCTTGATTTCAAAAGAAACAATTATTCCAACATATAATAAAATTATATGATTAAAATTTGACATCAGTATTTTATTCCAGATGAAAATAGAGTAACATATTTAAGATATCAAAAGAAAGTATGAAACAAGCAATTATTTTTCAGCAAAGGGCACTGACAAATAGTTATTAACATGCAAGACTCAGGTAATATTGATCTACTAGCTATCTTGAGTAATCTACCATTGAATGAGGTTGAATATCAAAGTGACTAGAGATATTGATAAAGGATAAATGTTGAGCATTAATTTTACAATTACTTATAAAACTAAGGCTAAATAAGGATAAAGAAGAGAATGTGTGTAATGTTTATATGTTAAAATAATATAGATACAACGCCATTAAAATTTAATGTTTATTTATTTTTGAGGCAGAGAGAAACCTAGCATGAACAGTGTAAAGACAGAGAGACAGAGAGAGACACACACACAGAATCTGAAGCAAGCTCCAGGCTCTGAGCTGTTAGCACAGAGCCTGATGCAGGACTCGAACTCACAAACCATGAGACCATGACCTGAGCCAAAGCCAGACACTTAACTGACTAAGCCACCCAGGCGCCCCACAGTGCAATTTTTTTTTAATGGAAGGCAATAGGGAGAATACGTGCAAATACCTTTGAAAATGTTTTCAGTCAGCACCATTGATGATAGAATTAGTATCAGTATTCTGAGACTCTAGTGTGTATCACAAATCAGTAATTATGGATCATTCTAATTTTATCATACCTGTTGTTCTTAAGTTCTAAGATTCCTGATATAGAATAAAGGAGATACAGATGTAGTGGAGATGGTAGTTAATTAAATATTCTATAATCTTTCATTTGAATTAGAAATAATAAGATATACTCAGAAGGTATTATACACACATACACACGCACATAATAGGTATTTCTGTCAACCAAAAAGGTTGATACATGGGGCGCCTCGGTGGCTCAGTTGGTTAAGCATCCGACTTCGGCTCAAGTCATGATCTCACAGTTCGTGGGTTCAAGCCCCATGTCGGGCTCTGTGCTGACAGCTCAGAGCCTGGAGCCTGCTTCAGATTCTGTGTCTCCCTCTCTCTCTGACCCTCCCCTGCTCACACTGTCTGTCTCCCTCTGTCTCAAAAAGGTTGATACAATGAGGACCTTAGAAGCAATGAACATTACCAGTATCTAGATTCAGATTTTCAAATACCATTTCTTGCTAAAATAAACCAGTTGTTTGGAAAATGTCTGAGCCTGGGTCATCTTGTCATACTACATAGTAAGATAACCATCAAAGAATATTAGGGTCATGTCAAAAGGAATCACATATTCATTTGAAGAGATTCTCATGGCAAAGATGGGGTGATTTAAGTTTCAAAATAAATAAATGTAACAGGTGAAAAGGTATAAATGCGTTAAAATCTATGAGTTTGCAATGTTATTAAAAAGAGTCATTTTCTGGGGTCCCTGGGTTGCTCAGTCAGTTAAGTGTCCAACTTTGACTTAGGTCAAGATCTCATGGTTTGTGAGTGAGTCCCACATCAGGCTCTCTACCATCAATGAAGAGCCCTCTTCAAATCCTTTTCTCTGTGCCCCTCCCCAGCCCATGCTCACTCTCTCTCAAAAATTAATAAACATTTAAAAATGTTTTTAAAAAACTCATTTTCTGAAGAATATGATAGGAAACCAATTATTTATTCGAATATAACAATTTAAGGTAAATGAGGTTCTATTTCTGATATATAGGACATGAAGTATTCATGATCTAATCTAGGGTTTATACAATTTAACTTTGGGGCGTTGCTGTAGAAACAAAGTATATGCATGTATGGGTAGTGTGGTGTTGGTTAAATTATAGCCCCATAAAAGATGTGTCTGCAGCCTAACTTTTGGGACCTATGAATGAGAAATTATTTAGAAAAAGGGTCTCTGTAGGTGTGATTAAATTAAGGGTGTTGAGGTGAGGTCATCCTAGATTCCTGGGATGGTCCCTAATTCCAATGACAAATGTCCTTACAGGAGACAGAAGAGAAGAAGAAATAACACAGAGGAAAAGTGGTATGTAAATGTAGTATTTTCACTTCCCTAAAAATCCTACGTACTCTGCCTATTCATCTTTCTTCCATCTTGCATCCCTGGCAACCACTGAACTTTTTATTTCTCCACAGTTTTGTCCTTTCAGAATGTTACTTAGTTGGAATCCTATGGTATGTAGCCTTTTCAGGTTGACTTCCTTCATTGGTAATATGCATTTAAATTTCCTCCATTTCTAGTTCATTTCTTTTTAGCAAGAAATACTACCTTATGTTCTAGATTACTACAGCTTATTTATTGTCTAGCCTACTGGATATCTTGGTTGCTTCCGAATTTGGGCAATTATGGATAAAAATGTGCATGGATATGTATTTGCATGCAGGTTATTGTGTGCACATAAATTTTCAAATCCTACAGGTTGTTTACGAAGAACAACTGCTGGATCTCATGGTAAGACTATGTTTACTTTTCAAGTAACCACCAAAATGTCTTCCAAAGTTACTAGAATGTTTTGCCTTTTACCAGTAATGGACAAGAGCTCTTTTGCTCTGTTTTGTTGCCAGTATTTGGTGTTCTCAGTGTTACGGATGTTGGCCATTCTAATAGCTGTGTAGTGGTATCTCATTGTTTTGGTTTATGTTCCCCTGAAGATTTATAACATGAAAAACATCTTTTCACATGCTTCTTTGCCATCTGTATATCTCCTTTGGTGAGGTGTCTGTTAAAATCTTTAGCCCATTTTTAGACTGTGCGGTTTGTTTTCTTATTGTTGCATTGATTAATAGTTTGCTGTGTATTTTGAATAACAGCCCAAAAGGACTGTTTTCTTTTTTTAAGTTTATTCATTTATTTTGAGAGGGAGAGAGAGACTCAGAGAGCACAAGTGGGAGAGGGACAGAGAGAGAGGCAGAAAGAGAAAATTCCAAGCAGATGCTGCACTGTCAGTGTGGAGCCCAATGAGCGTCTTGAACCTTGAGATCATGACCTGTGCTGAAATCAAGAGTCTGACGTTTAATCAACTGAGCAACCGAGGTGCTCCTAAAAAAAACCTGATATTTATTTTAGGAGTACATGAGTGACTCAGTCGGTTAAGCATCTGACTTTGGTGTAAGTCACTATCTCACTGGTCCCGAGTTTGAGGTCCCACGTTGGAGCCCTGTGTCAGGCTCTGTGCTTACTGAGAGCTCAGAGCCTGGAGCCTCCTTCAGATTCTGTGTCTCCGTCTCTCTCTGCCTCTCCCCAACTCAAGCTCTGTCACTTTCTCTCCAAAATAAACATTACAAAAAGAACTGATATTTTTGCATATATTTTTTTCCCAAGTCTGTAGCTTGTCTTTTCATTCTCTTGATAGTGTCTTTCACAGAGCAGAAATTTTACATTTTAATTAATCCAGCTTATCAATTATTTCTTTAATAGATTGTATCTTGGTGTGTATCTAAAAAAGTATCACCATACCCAAGGTCATCAATGTTTACTCCTATATTATCTTTTAGGAGTTTTATAGTTTTATATTTAGGTTTGTGATCAATTTTGAGTTAATTTTTTTGGTGGAGGTTGTAAATTATGTGTCGAGATTTATTTGTTTGTATGTGGATGTCAGTTGTTTTGGCACAATTTGCTGAAGAAACTCTCTCTGCTCTGTAGCACTGCCTTTATTCCTTTGTCAAAGGTCAGTTGATTATATTTATGGGGGCCTATTACAGGTCTCTATTCTGTTTCATGGATTTTTTTTTTTTTTTTTTTTGGTCTATTCTTTTGCCAATACCACATTGGACTTGCTACTTTCTGCTTTCTTTTGTTTCATACTAGCATGCCTTATTTTTCCCATCCATTTACTTTTAATTCATATGTTTATTAACATTTTTGGTGCGTCTCTTATAGACAAGATACAGTTGGGTGGTGTTTTAGCGCCCAATCAGATAATCTCCGTCTTTTAACTGGTGCTTTTAGACCACTGGCATCCAAATTAATTATTTATATAGTTTGATTAATATCCATCATGTTTGTTTCTGTTTTCTGTTTGGTACCCTTGCACTTTGTTCTGATTTTTGTCTTCTACACTTTTTCTGCCTTTTGTGTTTTAACTGAACATGTTATTTGATTTCTTCTTACCATATCAGTTATACTTTTTCTTATTCCTTGTTTTTAGGAGTTACCCTAGAACTTGCAACTAATCCAAGTCCACTTTCAAGTAACATTAATGTACTTCACAGATAGTGAGTACCTTTAATAACCAAATAACTTTAGTTCTTTCCTCTTATACCCTGCATCATTTGTTTTACTTATGTATTAGCAAACACAACTGTAAGCATGTGTGTATATATACTCATATATCTACGTATATACATACATGCATATATATAACCAAATAAATTATTTTTCATTTCAAAATTCATTCAGTATTTTCATTTGTGTTATGATTTTTTTTAATCTCTTGTGTTTCTTATTCATTCTTTCTTAGGATTTCCATTTCTCTGTTTCCATTGCCCATCTGTTTTTGCATGCTGTCACATATTAATCATAACTGTTTTATTTATTTATTTTTTAATGTTTATCCTTGAGAAAGAGAAAGAGAGAGAGACAGAGCATGAGCAGGGGAGGGGCAGAGAGAGGGAGATACAGAACAGGAAGTAGTCTCCAGTCTCTGTGCTGTCATTACAGAGCTCAACCCTGGGCTTAAACTTACGAACTGTGAGATCACAGTTTTCTCATATATTTCAAAATGGTTCCTTTACTCCTCCCCCTGCCAGAAGCCCAAGGGGATTTTCCTCTGGTATTTATTGTGAACCTGGTTCAGATCTTGTAGTTAAACCTTAAAATACTGTGGGATCCCCATATGATTTGATCCTCTGGATTGTTTAACACTCAGAGTTGTCTGCACTGATAGCATTTTCCATTCAATCTATTTTAAGAATTTGGGGGAAAACACCTGAGCAGTGCAGATTAAAACCTGCACCTTTTTCTTTTATCTCACTTTAACTTCTAGTTACTTAACATACAGAGCAATATTGGTGTCAGGAGTAGAATTCAGTGCTTCATCACTTACATACAACACCCAGTGCTCACCACAAGTGTCTTCCTTAATGCCCATTACCCATCTAGCCCATCTTCCACCCACTTCCCTCCATCAACCGTCAGTTTCTTTCTATTGTTAAGCGTCTTAAATTAAATTAAATTAAGCTAAAAATAAATAAATACTGCATCTCTACTCTGTAGACATGTAAACATCTGCTAGTCCAACCATTACTCTATATCAGGAATATAAGCCTATAACCCAAACCTGCCATAATGCCTATGTTTTTAATTGTGAAAATACATATAACAAAAATTGCCATTTTTATTATATTTCAGTATTGTTCAGCGGCATTAGGTACATTCACATTGCTGTGTTGTTAACATCATGACCAAACATCCACAGAGTTTTTTTCATCTTGGAAAACTGAAACTCTTGTAGCACTTAAAAAAGAACTCCCATTTTCCTCTTCTCTAACCGTTAGTAATTGCCACTGCACTGTCTGAATCTATGTATTTGACTACCTCATAGGAATCAAATCATACAATATTTTTCTTGTGTGATGTGCTTATTCTACTGCAAAATATCCTCAGGCTGCACATATGTTGTAGTATGTGTCAGAATTTTCTTCCTTTGAAAGATTTAATAATATTTCATTTTCTGTATGTGGGTTGCTTCAGCATTTTGGCTTATTGTAAATAGTGTTGCTGTGAATGTGAACATGGATGTACATATACCTGTTTGAATTTCTGCTTTAAATTCTTTTAGGCATCTAGTTAGAAGTGGAAATGTTGCATCACGTTAATTCTATTTTTATTTCTTTTTTACCTTTTTTTTTTGAGAGAAAGAGAGAGAGAAAGAAAACAAGTTGGGGAGGGAGCAGAGAGAGAGAAAGAGAGAGAATTCCTAGCAGGCTCCATGCTCATCACAGAACCCAATATGAGACTCGATTCCACGATCCTATTCCAGGGATCATGACCTAAGCCAAAATCAAGACTCAGATGCTCAATCAGCTGAGCCACCCGGGCTCCTCTCTATTTTCAATTTCTTAGGAAACTAAGAAATGCTATTTTCCATACATATATGAACATATTCCTTGATGGTAGATTGCTATACATCAAACTCTAACGTAATCATTGAAGTAACGAACAGAGTTATAGCTAATAAACCAGCAAAAGATAAAGAGCAAAGGTATAAAAAGTACAAAAATGACATATAAGGAAGAAAGAAAAAACAGAGTACATGGGAAAGAGAAAACAAAAATATGATAGAATTATACCTAACTGCAGCACAAATTACATTAAATGTGGATAGTCTAAACACAAGTAAAAGGTGGGTATATTTCAGATTGCATAAAGAAATATGACCAAAGTATAAGATTCCTACAGCAAACAAACTTTAAATATAGAGAGCAAAAATAACTTAACGTAAAAGGATGGACAAATATATATATTGTCAATACTATTAGAAATTACAGCAGTGGCTATCTTAACTCATGATGAAATAGATTTCAAAGCAAAAGATATTACCAGGTATTTAGAAAGCCATTTAATAGAGAGAAAGAGCAACACTTGATAGGATATAATAATCCTAAATGTTTGTGAACCTAATAGCAGAGCATTCAAACAGATGAAACAAAAACAGGTAGAATATAACAACAACAGCAGCAGCAGCAGCAGCAGAATAATAATTCTTTATTACAACAAAGAACTGCATAGAGTAATATTAGAATTTGCAATTATAGTCAGTGATTTTAATTCAGTCTCCTAATAAATGATAGAATGACAGGCAGAAAATAAATAAGAATATAGAAGACTTGAAAAAATACTATCAACAATAGTATCAACATGTGAAATGCTTAGGAATAATTCTGACCAATGATGTGCATTCTGACCAATGACGAAAAACTAGAATCATGAAAGACAGAAAGGAAAGACAGTAAAGAAATCAAGGGATATGCCATATTCATAGGTTGGAAGACTAAAATTGCTAAAATGATAATTCTTTCCAGTTGCTCCGATTCAACACAATCCCAATTAAAATCCCAATAAATGTGGGGGGTATTTTTGTTGAAATTTACAAGCTGGTTTTAAAATTCATATGGAAAAGGATGCAGAATAGCTAAACATTTTGTAAAAGAAGAGCAAATTTAGACTCCTATCCAGGATATAATGAGTTCTCATAACTCAGGAAGTAAACATGTTACCTAGTTAAAGATGGGGAAAATATTTAAAGTGACACTCAACTTAAGAAAGTATAAGGATGACAAACAAGCACATGAAAAAATGTATGGCGCCTGGGTGGCTCAGTCGGTTAACATCCAACTTCAGCTCAGGTTATGATCTCACAGTTTGTGGATTCGAGCCCCGTGTCCGGCTCTGGAGTCTGTTTCAGAATCTGTGTCTCCCTCTTGCTCTGATCCTCCCCTAATCACTCTCTCTCTCTCTCAGAAATAAATAAAACATTAAAAATTTTAAAAAAGAAAAAAAATGAGTAATATTGTAAGTAATTAGGGGAATCCAACTAAAACCAAAATGAGATACCTATTAGAATGACTAACCATACAAAGTGCTGATGAAGATATGAAATGAAGGAACAGGAACTTTCTGCATTTATGTTGTGGATGTAAAATAGTACAACTAAATTTGGAACAGTTTGGCAATTTCTTAAAATGTTAAACATATACCTACTGTATGGTCTTGCCATTGTACTTCTAAGTATTTACCCAAAATAAGTGGAAACATGATCATACAAAGACTTGAACATGAATGTTCATGATAAATTTATCTGAAATGCCTAAAAATTAGAAACAGTTTAAAGGATTTACAGTGAATAAATTCACAAATTAAGATATATAATTACATTAGAATAATACTCAGCAATAAAAGAATACACTATTGATATATGCAACAACATAAATGAAACTTGTAATAGTTTATGCTGAGTAGAATAAGCCTAACTAAAAAATAGTACATACTATATGGTTATACTTATGTAAAAATCTGGACAATGCAAACTGATCTATAATGGTAAGAGATATATCAAAGTCATTAATTATAAAGGCACCTGAAGAAACTATTAGGGGTGATCTTGATGTTTTCTATTTGGATTGTGGTGATGATTGCACTGGTGTGTACATATCACCAGTGTTTTTCATTGTATGTTAATTATACTCCAATAACTTGAAAAAAAAGAACAATAGAATAATTGATCAGTTATCTCTTAAGTCCTAGAGAAAATTTTACTGTTATATTACAAAAGTATAATCATTACATTCCATAGACATGATGTTAATCTTAGCTACTGTCTTGTTTGATCACATGTGTATTAGTTCCATTCTTTGAGAACATTTGCCTTTATTCTAGTTTGATTATTTCAGAGTACCCTTTAATCCTCTCCTACTCCCTACCTCCCATCTTCTCAGTGTTACCAAGTCACATATCATCTACTTCATTTATTTTAAATTCATCAAATTTTTGCCTTATGTGTAGGGAATCCTCTGACCCTTTTGTCTCATCATGTCCCAAATCCCATCTCTTTGTTTTAGATTGCATGGGCTTAGTTGCATTTTAATTCTCCTGCAGTAAGCCAGAAGAAAATATTTTGTTCAACCAGTAGCTTTAGTACAGATGGAAGTGATAAAAAATGTTCTCTAAATAATTTCTAAGGGAGGTCATCATGACCAGAGGGTTATTGTATTCTCAGTGATTATGCAGTATGCACCATGTGGCATTAGCCGTATACTAGAAGAAAGCACATTGTTTCTGCTTGCTTCTTGACATTGGAATGGTCTGACATTTGACATCTTGCCATTTAATTGTCAAGAAAATTCTCAGCTGGAAAATTTGTCTTTTAGCATTTTACTGGCCTTCTGAGACCCAAGTTAAATATAATGGCTTATTTTTCTGAATTTGCTCCTTTCTGTTCAAACTGGTTCTTTCTTTCCTGGAAAAGTGTTAGAGTTTCTTCTATTATTTTTTTCTTCAAATATGTACCAGGTAAATATATTTATATTTTTTAACTAGTGTGGGAGAGATGTCAGTTAAAATTATCATGTATAATCTACTTGTATTTGACTGAAAGCTAGAGTGTTAGTGTATGAAAGACAAGGAAATTGTAAATAACCTTCAATTTCAAAATGTTATCAAAATAATTTTTGTCACTAAATGGAACAAATGCTTGAGCTTGAATATTAACTTGAACATACAATTCTTTCAGAAAATTTTTTTTTCAGAAAATAAAAAACAATCCTGTAGTTGTCTATATGTCTGTTGAAAATTATTCTTTTCATAGTATTATTGGTAGCTACCACTACAAGCCAACTAGTCTGAACTCAACTAATCCTTTCAGGAGTCTTGAATAGAAAATCATTTTAAAGTAGGGTGAGAAATAAGAAAACTTCTTGCCCAAGATATTTCATGGGATTACAAATAGTTGTAAAGTTCATAATTTTCATATAAAACATTTCAATCATATTTACATTTAATTTATTTATTGAGAGAGAGAGAGAGAAAGAGAGAGAGAGAGAAGGAGTACACAATCAGGGGAGAGACAGAGAGAGAAGGAGAGAGAATCCCAAGCAGGCTCTGCATTATCAGCACAGAGGCTGATATGAGGCTCAAACTCACGAGCCATGAAATCATGACCTGAGCTGAAATCAAGAGTCAGAAGCTTGGGGCGCCTGGGTGGCTTAGTCGGTTAAGCGTCCGACTTTCGCTTAGGTCATGATCTTGCGGTTTGTGGGTTCGAGCCCCGCATCGGGCTCTGTGCTGACTGCCAGCTCAGAGCCTGGAGCCTGTTTCAGTCTGTGACTCCCTCTCTCTCTGACCCTCCCCTGCTCACGCTGTCTTTCTCTCTGTCTCCTAGAAATAAATAAAACATTAAAAAAAAAAAAAAAGAGTCAGAAGCTTAACCAACTGAGCCACCCAGGTGCCCTTCAATAATATCTTTTTTCCTCAATAATAATTTTTAAGAAGTTAAGGCTTGGTTTATCAATTCCACTTCTAGATAATTATCTAAAGGGGAAAAAAATCACCAATTTGAAAAGATTGCTCCATCCAGCATTATTTACAATGGCCAGGACATGGACATAATGTAAGTGTCTATTGACGAATGGATGGATAACGAAGGCATGATATAGGGACACCTGGGTGGCTCAGTCAGTTAAGTGTACAACTTCAGCTCAGGTCATGATCTCACTATTTGTGAGTTCAAGCCCCACCTCCAGCTCTCTGCTGACAGTGCAAAGCCTGAAGTCTGCCTCAGATTTTGTGTCTCCCTCTCTCTCTGCCCCTCCCCTGCTTGCACTCTTTCTCTCTCTCAAAAATAAATAAGCATTAAAGAAAATTTAAAAAGAGAGAGCATTATATATGTATATATATATATCGATTACAGATATATATAATATATAATAGATATATGCCACTTCAAAACTCAACTCTGAAAACTTATACCCACTATTAATTTTTCTAATCCCCATCCAGCTTGAAATGCATTAAACCTTCAAGGTGACTTTGAAATCACAAGTAGATGATGGATGACTGTCCTTTGGCTTTGGATTCTCAATAACTGCATTGAGTAGGGCAACCCCACTCTCAGGTACATACAATACTGTTATCAGCAGAAAAAATGAACTTCTTTCTGATCCATGGTATATTTTTGGATCTATTTTCTGAAGTAGTAAGCCTATCACACAAAGCCAGCACAGTAACTGGCAAAAAGTTTGTGCTAACTAAATATTTTAGAGTAAGTAAATACCTATTTTACTCCAGCAGTCAACATTATACATGAAAATTAAAATCCGTGGACATTCCTACTATAGTTAGGAATATCAGAAAAATGACATCTTTGGCAGTATTGCTTAAAATTATTCTAAAAGTTCTAAGAAATACTATTAAGAAAAAAGTTAAATATATAGTTATTGGAAAGAAAAAATAACATTATAAGTACATGACATTATTACTTAGAAATATCAATGGAAGAAAAAATAATGAAAACTATAAAGATAGCTTTTAAAAATAAATATTAAAATGATAGTTCTACAAATGTTGAAACTAATCAGAAAACACAAATTAAAATATTTCTTTTGCACTAAAAATAAAAATTTTAAATACTTAAGAATAAGCTTTAATAAGAATATACCTTGAAAGCTTTGGAAGATTAGTACTTAGAACATATTTTAATATGTGTCTAAAGTATATCAAAGTATATATTAAAAGGCAATTGAAAAAAACTCTAACGAACAAAAATTGTAATAAAGTCAGAAATGCATCCTGCATGAGAAGACTAACCACTATAATAATGCTTATCACTTGCATAAATCAATTTGTAAAGTAAATGCAATAAGTGTTGTCATTCTGCATAACAATTTTGGGTGTTAAGAAAATGTAAAAAATAAAATGGAATGAAGTATAAGTAAGATGGAGAACCTATGAGTTTCTAATTGAGTAGAAGGAAATGAGAGTGCAAAGTATTTCTGTAATTTGCAGAAACAAGGCAATGAAGATTCTTATATATGGGTGTTTAAAATGACTCATTATTCTGCTTCAAAGCTCCTTACAACACACCAGCTGCCGTTATGTGGAGTCATATGTAACTATACAAGGTCTGGGCTAGGACATGGGGAGAATGAAGTGTAGGGAGGCTTGTTGCTGAAAATGAAGCTGAAAGTTACTTTCTACAGAGTTATTAGGGAGGATACATTGCTATTTGCTAAAGAGCACTCAAGGTTTAGCTTTGTGGAGATGGTTAAGAATCTAAGTCTGCCCTTTGAGAGTTTTGTAGTGGTGGGGAATGCCATGGCTATAAAGAAAACTGGAAAAAAAGTACAATGCTAGTTCATTTAATTTAACTGGTATTAAAACAATTCATCAAAAATATGTGTTAAGGAGGTGCCTGGGTGGCTCAGTTGGTTGAGTATCTATCTGACTCTTGACTTCATCTCAGATCATGATCCCAGGGTCATGGAAATTAGCCCTGTGCGTTGAGCTTAAGATTCTCTCTCTCTCTCTCTCTCCCTGCCCCTCACTCCCCCCTCTTTCTCTCTTAAAATAAAAATAAAAAATTGTGTTAAGGTAGATACTATTTTCCATAATTTTAAATATGAGTTAATTTGTAAATCTACATTTAAAAACCTAAAATTTATATTAAAAGACTCATTCACATTTCCTAGGTTGGCAAACTGCAGGATAAGTAAGTAAAAGAACAAGAGAAGGTCTGATTATAAGGTGGAATGAGGGAAAATGGGAGAAAGATCTGCTAAATGAGCTACAGCTCTATCCATGCTGAGAAGAAATAAAAAGAAAACTTACTTTTTTCATTGCTGGTAAGATATGTTAATAACCCAATTAAGCTGATTTCTTTAAGCTAAATCTTAGCTAGACCAAAGTTGTGTCATTTTTCTTTCCAGTGGCTAAATGGTATAGTTCAGAAAACTACTGAGAAAAGGCTGGTTGTAAAAGGAATGCAAATCAGCAAGGCAGAGCACTTTGGGGACCATTTCTTTATTTTGGTGAAGGTTTATGGATGTGTACATAGCCCATTTGCAATCCAAGGATCTTGCAAACAAGCAGCTATCAAAGGTATCTCAGGCAAGAGATACCGTATTCACTGTATCACATGTAAAGGCTTTAAAAAGGTTCTTTCTTTGTTAACCAACAGATGTAGAAATTGCACAGGTAAACTCTACCAAATCATTCAGCAAATTATACTGAACCATTCTGATTACCATTTAATGACTACTCTTAAAATTGACTTTATCAAAGATAAGCAACACTGTGTGATACCTGGAGAGATAATTTGATTGTGGATCAATTTCCTTAGATGCTGGAATAAAACACTTTCATCGAGAAGAATACATCAAAAGATTCAATCTGGCGTACTTTCAATAATCATACTTTCCTGAGCATCTTGATTTTTTTTCTGTATAATGTTTATTACTTTTCCTTATAGGTATGATTTCTTATGCGTGCATTCACAATTGTTCTTATATGAAATAAAAGTTTGTACAATAAACAGAATTTTAAAGATGTATTTTTAACACGTGGCTTTTAGGTATGGTTTGGCTGCTTTGCAGCTCCTGGATTGGGTGCCTAACCTGAACTCTCTGAGGGTCAAGTTCCCCAGTTTACAAAATGAGAATGGCCCGCAGATTTCTCAGTACTACTGTAACGGTTTATGGGATGGCTGTTAAACAGTTGTTTTGTTAATTATAACACACTACATGATTACAGGTAAGTAGTCATATATTTGTTAGTGAGCTCTGTCCATATGACCTTGTACATGCATTTCTCAGTAGTCCCCGCACTGCTTGTGTTCATCCATCCATTGGCCTCTGGAGAGTCATGCCTGATACAAGGTATTATTGTTACAGGCTCTGTTTCTTCTTTCATCAGCTTGAAGACACTTGACTCCAAATGGCAATTGCCTGCTTCAGTGGTCTGCCAAAAGATACAGTTTCCCAGCAGTGAGTGTCTATGCAGCCCTGTTTGAAATTCTTCCACAGCAAATCTTAAGAATGTCTCATCAATCTTCCCCGCCGACAGTGGTTCTACTTCAGTCCAGGGCGCAGGAAATGAGGGGGTATCTTGCTGGCACCGAATCTGCACACACGTCCTGCCTGGAGGTTGTGTGCTGCAGCCTGTGGAGTTGCAATATGGTTGAACCGAATTCATTCTGAGAAACCATTCTAGCTGATCCTGGCAAGTTCGTCATGCCAAGCTTGGCATGGGACAACGTGCTAATTTATGTGCTTCTTACGGGCTCATGAAGCCTAATAAAGTGTTGGTCTCTCTGTGAATGTTTAAGTTTTGACTTTAATTGCTAATTCATAGAACAAAATGGTAAATATCAGATTGTAGAAGACTTTAATATTTATTGAGCATTTATTATGTGAGATATTTTAAAGCACTTTATAGGTCATAGGTTATTTTTATTCCCTTAATCTATTAGTATGCAAGTTTTCTGATCAGGGAATTTAAGTACGTGGGGTTCAATGAATGCACCTCAAAGAGCTAGCAAAAAGAATCTATACCCTAAATTTGAACCAGAAAGACCCAACTCTGAACTTGGGCTATTTATTTATTAATCACTTCATCATTATGCCTTCTAATCATTTTGGTATGCTATCAGTGGAGAAAAATCTAAACACTGAGTTGAATACTTTAAAAGAAAATAAAAACTTACTTGAACTTGTCTTAATTCTCTGTTACCTCAGAATAAATTAAGGCCCCAGAGTTGTTTCTGGGACTATTAGTCTTGAATTTATGTGGATGTATTTGAGTGTGTACTTCAGGGCATTAAAATGTATAATGCCACTCATTTTCCCAGGAAAGGTATCTCATTCTTTTTGAGAAAGGGGGATAAAACCATTATATGGTATACCTATAACTAATATCATGTTACATATTAATTATTTCTAAATCTAAAAAAATGATTGGTATAAAAAAAGAGAAAGGGGGATAAAAATATTAGCGCATAATAAAATGGTATAATAATATAACCACATTAATACACCACAATATCTTACAGGGAGGTTTAACCACACACTTAAGTCAAATTAGGAGAGGCTGGTCTTTCAATTCCTCCGCAAGAACAACAAAAGCAGCTATCAGACTAAACACTTTAATATCCTTCAGCCTGTGGGACTGGGAATGAGGAGTTAACATGAGCTAGGTTAGTAACAACATCTGAATCTCTATGTAACATCAGGAAGGGTTATTGGAGCCCAGGTTGTGACCCTGGGAGTCTTGGAGTAACCGTAGCAGCGTACAGCCATGTAGCACTTTCCAGAGGCAGAACTGGTGCTGAGAACAACAGTCATGTTATAAGGTTTTCCAGGATGCAGCACAGCAGACATCAGCACCAAAAGAGAAGAAATGTCAGGCTTATTTCAGATAATATGTGAACAGCCTTGAACCCTGCAAAAGAAGGAGAGGGATTAATTCAGTTGGGTTTCTTAGTATCTCATCCTGGAGTTCTCAAAAGTAAAATCAATTTTCTGTTTCCTTTTTTATCTTGCATTAACTATAAATTTATCAAAATTTTCCTCCATTTTGGGAAACCAACGTTCATATATATGTAAAGGGGAAATGGGAAACCTACATGCTATATGGCCTATTGTCTTCTTTTGTATTAAATTGGAATAATTTATCCAGCAAAAGGAAACTATATTATAATCACACTTACTTGTCATGATATTTAAGAATAATCCACTTGAAGAGATCTAAATGCGCCATGTTCATACAAGAAATCATACTTTGTATGAGGACAACGTTCTTGTTGAATCAATAATATTATTGACAATAAGATATAAGCTTTAATATATCTCTATTTTTTCAATAATCTCATATGTTTCAGGACAAAAATTATTTGCTTTTGGATAGTAAGTTTTTGTGGCTTGTGTTGAAACTTACTTAGGTGTTACATATGTTTTTCCTAGGTTATATAGAAGATGATTAGCCAAAATGTAATATTCTAATGCCACTATTATCTCAATTACCAAATAAATAATAGAAAAAATACAAGCATGGCACAGGCAGCACAATTACTGACACTATCCTTTGAAAAGGCATATTTGTTGTTGTTGTTATTGTTGTTGCTTAAATGTTGGTATGCTTGGTCTTTTTCTTTATTAAAAAATAATGTTTACTTTAGAGAGAGAGAGAAAGAGAGAGAGAGAGAGAGGGAGCGAGAATGAGTCAGGGAGGAGTGGAGAGAAAGGGAGACAGGGAATCTGAAGCAGGCTCCAGGATCTTAGCTGTCAGCACAGAGCCAGATGTAGGGCTTCAACTCAGGAACCATGAGATCATGACCTGACCCAAAGTCAGACATTTAACCAACTGAGCCACCCAGGTCCCCCAATACTTGGTCTTTTTCAAGTAGAACATACAAAATAAGTAAACTCTTTGTTCAGAGAAAAAAATGGTGGGTAACAATAATAATTATTAGTCTGTTTTCACTTCCTGAATGAATACGGTAAGCAAAAATAATTTTCAACTCTATTGATTTTCCAAAATGGGCAAGATTATACCATTTAAATAAGAATGGTAAGAGCTTTGAAGCTATTTTCAAATTCAATTCAATTCTTTTTTTATTTCACTTCTTTTTTTATGGTGGAGGGGTATAGAATTAGTTGCTGTGGGTATACAACATTGTGCTTGGTTCCTGGAGTTATAAGAAAAGCTTTACCTTGGAAACAATAAGATCAACGTTAATCAGATGTTCCCTTATACAAGTACAAAAACTACTGGTTTTGGAGAAAGGAAAGACTGGCTTTGGATTAGAATCTGGGAGGTTTATCTGGAGGAGACACCCTTTGAGCAACAACTTCAAGATTAGTATGGATTTCCCTTCTAGCTCTGGATTAGCCATCTTTAGTAACCATATAAATATTAATCAAAATCAATCTATGGAACTATACAGAACATCTGAAGCTAGATCGGAACACAAAGACTTTAAAAACAGAAAAGTGGTTTTTAACACTAATCCCTCTAATCATGTGAGCTCTGATAATCACAAAACTCTTTTAAACCTTAGTTGTTTTCTACTTCATGAAAGAGAGACAAAAATAATACAATCCTGACTTCTATTGCTGGTGCTATACTGAGGTCCCTTAGTACTATGGTATTGTGGCAAAACATGAATGGCAAGAATATAAATGGTAATTTATAGATTATCAATGAAATTAGACTATTAATTTAATTTGTGTAATACATGCAGTCTGCAACAATAAAAACATATTATCTGGCTATTAAATAAGAAAATAAATAGAACAAAAGGCCATTAAAATCAGAAAATATGAGAATAAAATTTGATACCTTCAGACTTTATGACTACTACTGTAGTAGGCACTTATTTTACATGGTGATGGGGAACTGAAGTTGTGAATGGAATTAAAGTTACTAATCAGCTGACCTTCAGGACCTAGTCCTAGATTATATGGGTGAGTGTAGTGTGATCACACAGGACCTTAAATGTGGATGGATGAAGTAGCTAGAAGAGTCAGTGTCAGAATGATATGTAAAACAGACTCAACCAGCTGTTGCTTGTTTTGAAGATGGAAGAGAGACTTGAGCCAAGGAAAATGGGTGGCTTCTAGAAGCTGAAAAAGATAAAAAAGACAGAGTATTGTCTAGATAACATAGATAGCTAGATAACTAGCCAGATAACACAGCCTTGTTGACACCTTGCCTTTAGCATAAGGAGACCCATTTCAGACTTCTGGCCTTCAAAACTGTAGCATATAATATGTTGTCTTGAGCCACTAATTTGTGGTAGATTTTTATAGAAGCCATAAAAACTAAGAGAAACACCAGGTCTGCCTTTTGTACCATCACATTCCCAGCATTTAGCACACTGTCAGTACTCAGCATTTGTTAGATGAAAGAAGAGCTGAATAAACTCATTAAATTTTGAAAGTATCACTTTTTGTCTTGAAGACTCAGTTGATTGACCTCTCAAATAGAATTAATCCACATAAACTTTAAAATGCCCCCCTACCACTATAGTTTTATAATCCCTCCTATTTTATTAGACATCACTTTGGGTTTTAAAGACAAAAATTTGAAAAAAGGTTTGTGGAAGTTATACCACAGTATTTGTTGTTGTCTTTGAAAATCGTTATATAGGTCCACTTAAGTACACATATTGACAATAATATTGTGAGCTACATGGAGACATCATCTGGATATATTCTATAGTTCAGACTGTGTGTGCCAAAGAGCTGCCAAATAGCAGTCCCTCTACAGCTCCAAAGATAATCATAAATGAAACATGGCTACCATACCACCTGTAAGACCATTAAAACTCCACAGTTTTCATTAGTGATATTATTAAAAGAATTATATCCACAGACCACATTAAGCTATGGCAACTATGGAGGTACCAGCAATCTTTTTATCATATCTAAGGAGCTGTCTGAATGAATCAACTTGATTCATAACCACATAGTATGCTTTTCAATAACCTTTACTCTAGGCAGTTCGGAAGTAGTATTTTTGTTGCCTGATGAACAAAATGGTAAAATAGGCTACACATTAGACCCAAATGGTAGCTTTGGTCATATAAGGGTCAGTTATCATTTGAATATTGTGTTACTTTCTCCCATATTGTCCCAGTGGATATTTTAAGGCAAAATCCATTAATTGCCATGAATACAATTTCCCTTAAGTGGAGCAAACTTATCTGATGGCTTATCCCAGTATCAGCAATTAGCATCACGTCTAAGAGATAGCTAAGAATCTTAATCCATCATTTTGGGATGGTCTCTTGAGAATGATTTTACTTCATCTTTTTATGGAATAATAGCCTACTCCCTTCTTGTTTAAATTGAATTTCTTCTTTTTCCATATATTACCCATATCCTTCCTCTTTAGATGAGATTCTTGGCTTGACTGTATTGCTTCTTCCTAGGGCATACAGTGAAGCCAGTTTGGCCAAAGCTTCTCATTTCCACCATTCCAGTGAGGGTGTGATAGGATTGGGCAAGTGAAGAATTGAATGACTGCCCCTAATTCTTGGTAATGGAGCTGCTCTCACTTTAATACCACTAATCTGTTTACTTAGGATGATGTTCAACAGCCTTTATTTGTCACATGGTCACATGGGTGTCTAGAGTCCTTAATTTATCTTACTTCCTACTAAGTTATTCTTGAAGATTATCAAATTGGAATTCTGTAGTGCCAGATTATAGTGGTATGTTGGTGACTTCAAATATATTCAAGGCAAAACTATAAATGTATACTGTATATCATTCCATGAACATGCAAATTATGACTTAGTAGAATCTGAGATAGAAAAGGAAAAGAAACGTTTACCAAGGCTGTTATAATATATCAATAACCTTTAGCCTGTTGCACTTTCTTGAACAGTTTTGCCATACAAAGTATGGATGAAGCAATCAAGAGAACTACCTTGTCTTATCCTTGATATCTACTGCTATGGTCTGAAATGTGCCATGCCCCCACCCCGTCACCCCCATCATTCATATGTTGAGGTTCTAACTCCCAATGTGACTATATTTAGAGTTAGGACCTATAAGGAGGTAATAAAGTTTCAGTGGGTCATAAGACTTGGGCCTTAATCTAATAGCACTGGTGTCCTTATAAGAAAAGAAAGAGATATGGTAATCTCTCTTTTGATGTATATACAGAAGATTACACTCCATAAGGTGCGTGAGCTTCAATCAATCAGCTGAAAAACTTAATAGAACAAAGACTGACCTCTGAACAAGAAGAAATTCTCCCAACAAGAGTTCTATAACTCCCTGGATCTCTAGCCTGCTGGCCTATCCTGTAGATTTGGAACTTATCAAGCATCCAAAATTGCATGAGCCAATTCCTTTAAGTATTTCTTTATACACACATCCTATTACTTCTATTTCTCTGGAGAACCTGGCTAACACACCCTACAAAATAATACAAATAATAATATTTGACAGCATTTATAATTAGTGCTGTGCCCTCCTGATCATCTATCCTTAGACTCCATGCTAGTAGAGATTTATCAGGCATCTGCTAGTTTCTCTGTAGAATGTCCCAGCTTCTTATCAGAAAACACTATGGATTTCAGGGGCTTCTGATCATGGCCCCAGCTACTGATACTTTGGGTCCTTAAGAGTTGTAGGCGAGTTACTTTACAAGTGATTATATTCTCTCCCCATGTGGCCATGGCATGGTCTTAGTTCTCTCTAACAGAAATCTAGTTTTCAGCCCAAGTACTAATAACAGCCATGGAATAATAGTGTTTGCTACTTTTTCTTCTGCTTGGCATTCTCTAATTATCATCTCTTAGGTAATCCTCTGGGTCTAAATTCATTTATTCCTTATTCCACTGGTGAGACCTGTGTGCTATGATATCTTTAAGACTTTTACCACTTTTGGGGGCACCTAGGTGGCTCAGTCGGTTAAATGTCCGACTTCGGCTCAGGTTATGATCTCATGGTTCATGGGTTCGAGCCCCGCATCAGGCTCTGTGCTGACAGCTAGCTAAGAGCCTGGAACCTGTTTCAGATTCTGTATCTCTCTCTCTCTTTGACCCTCCCCTGCTCACACTGTCTCTGTCTGTCTCTCTCTCTCTCAGAAATAAATGAAAAAGACATTAAAAAAGATTTTAAAAAGTGAAAAAAAAAAAGACTTTTACTACTTCCTACCAAAGATGTATAGAGGGCTATTTATGCCATCAAACTAACATTGTGTTTCCAAACTCATCTGTTTTCTTGCCAAATAGTGCCTTAGCCATTTAATTCATGAGCCTGAAAGATAATCCTTCAGCAGCCACCAATTTTTTTTTACAACAAAGTTTCAAATGTCAAAGCAGAGTGTGGTGACAGATCTCTTCCAACTCAAAACTTTAGTAATGATTCAAAAAAGGCAGGCACCAGACACAAATTAAATAATCTTTCCTTAGAGTAGTGCCAAACTATCAGTTACCATTTCCAGGTTTCTCTCTTCTACATTCTAAATATGTTTTAGTTTCAAGTTAAAGGGCATGTTTTGAGCAACATGTGTGAACATACTGTTTACAAATAAAACCATTTCTATTTTGTAATCTCTTCATTTTATACTCTGTTAATTACATATATAGGAAAATACTTGTGTGAACCCTCCCATTCTCCCCCCACATCTCATAAACACATACATTCCTGTTTAAAGGCAATAAGTGATCTAGAAGGACTAGATGGATCCTTTTAAAAATATTTCAGAACTAGGGATTTTGTTATCTCTCTTCTGGCAAACATCATTAACTTGTTTATAAGAGGTTCTGCTCATCAGCACCTTGACATGTGTTGTCCTCTAGGTATTTTGGTGTGGAAAGCAGGAGTTACATCCTTGCTGTTAATGTCTTTCATCCCAACATAGCACATTCTGGTTGACCTTTGTAGCAGCAGTAGGAGATAGACAAGACAATTCACCAACAGTAATTTTCTTTAAGATTCTCCCACGACTATTTAGAGAGCATTATTTCATTTGTTAAGTTTTCATTTAAAAAAATAAAATACTGGGGCACCTGGGTGGCTCAGTTTGTTAAGCATCTGACTCTTGGTTTTGCCCAGGTCATGATCCAGGGTCCATTAGATCAAGCCCTACATCAGGCTCTGTACTAACAGGATGGAGCCTGCTTGGGATTCTCTCTCTGTCTTTCTCTCTGACCCTCCCCTGCTAATGCACACATGCTCTCTCTGTCTCTGTCTCTCTCTCTCAAAATAAATGAATAAACATAAAAAATCCAAAAACCGTATAACTTAATTTTTGAATCTTAATTTATGGAAAGATTTTAGTTCTTCCTTGCGGAGAATGTTTGAGGAAAACTGTTGTTGACAGGTATGATTTAGAAAGTTGATAGAAATTTATATTATTTAATCAAGCTAACAATATTGTACAGCATTTCCTTTTAGAACATGGAAATCAGAATTGTATGAAATTTTTTTGCTTACTTGTTAAAATATGTGGCAAAATGTAAGATGTTTAAAAATGTTTCTTAGTGAGGCGGCTGAGTGGCTCAGTCAGTTAAGCGTCTGGCTTCGGTTCAGGTCATGATCTTGTGGTTTGTGGGTTTGAGCCCTGTGATAGGCTCTGTGCTTACAGCTAGCTCAGAGCCTGGAGCCTATTTCGGATTCTGTGTCTCCCTCTCTCTCTGACCTTCCCCTGCTCACACTGTCTCTCTCTCTCTCTCTCAGAAATAAAACATTAAAAAAATTTTTTTAAATGTTTCTTAGTGATTTGGGATGTGTTAATTTGTGCACAGAGCCAGCTATTCTGAAATATTAAGANTCTGGCCAGACTTATCAAAAAGAAAAGAGAGAGCACCCAAATAGACAAAATTATGAATGAAAATGGACTTATTACAACCAACCCCTCAGAAATACAAGTAATTGCTCAGTCTTAAGTAAAACCGTGCAAATAAGTAGCACAAATCTTTTACCCTTTTACATGGTTATAAAATCCCGAGAGCCATATGCTACAAATAGATCCTCCTACATGTTTAAAAGTATTAAAAAATTGAATATCTCACGTTAACACCTGAAAACTACATTATTTTATGATGCTTTAAAAAATTATAAAGAACTAAGGACTCATGTTGTATTCTTGTATTTGCTTATTAAATATTTAAGATACTCAGGAGGTATTAAAATGATATTTGAAACTAATCTCCAAAATGAAAATAAAGTGCATTTCACATACTTATGATTCTGATAAAGTTTTATATTTAAGTTACTTCACACACACACACACACACACACACACAAAATGTATTTTTGTTTTGCCATGAATCAAAGAAAAGTTAGCACTTCTTACAAATTACTGTTATTCTCTAGAATGAAAACAGACATTAAAGAATAAATTTAAAAAATCATGAAAAACCCTGGAAACATAATGCTATAAATAGGAGACTTGATTAATTTAAAGTATTGCTTCAGAATTAACTAATAAATTGAAGAACATGTGTACATGTTTTTTTATGTAAGCCAAGTAGATGGATGCCAAAGACACACATACACACATTTATATACATAAGCTCTTCTCTTTCTCCCACATACATACACATAATGAACTGAATTACTTAGAGAGTCTAAATAATTCTCCAAAACACTAGTCAATTGGATAATGATACTTTGTGGAAAAAAATTGATTGCAGACTGCATATGAGATTGGAAGTAAAAAATATATGCTATGAATATTATGTAGAAAGTAAATTTATATTTCTTTTTACATTTTGAATGCCACAAAAGTTATGAAGCATTTTGCTCCCTCCAATTCATTTTAGATAGTCAGTAAGAAGAAACAATATTTAATGAGGAGTTTTATGTTAAACACTGTACCGACTCCTTTATAAGCATATTATTATTTCTTATGACAACTCAATGGCATTATTATTGCTTTTCTGTCCTACATTTTTCAGATGAGATAATTGTTCAAAAGTGGTTAAATATCACACTGTTCATAAATGGAAGACTAGGGTTTGAATATAATACTTACGCTACTACATTGCATTGCCTCTTAAGCAGAGAGGAGATGCTAATCTGTCTCAATGTGTATATTGGATATTATAAATATTGCTGCAATGGACATGGAGGTGCAGATATCATTTTGAGTTACCATTTTCATTTTCTTCAGATAAATATCCAGACATGGAATTGCTGGATCATATGGAAGTTCTATTTTTAACTTTTTGAAGACCCTCCATATTGTTTTCCATTGTGTTTGCATCAATTTACATTTCCATCAACAGTGCACAAAGGTTCCCTTTTCTCCACTTCTTTGCCAACACTTTTAATTTTTTGTCTTTTTTACAATAGCCATTCAATATATGTGATGTAAGATCTCATTGTGGTTTTGATTTGTATTTTCCTGATGATTAGTGATAATTGAGCACTTTTTCATGCCTCTCTGTATGTCTTCTTTGGAAAAATGTCTATTCAGGTCTCCTACCCATTTTTAAATTGGATTGTGGACTTTGTTTTGTATTGTTTTTGCTATTTTGTTATATGAGTTCTTTATGCAGTTTGATGTTAATCCCTTATCAGTTATATGATTTGCTAATATTTTCTCCCATTTTGTTGATGACTTTCTTTTCTGTGCAGTAGTGTGTAAGTTTAGTGGACCCCCACCTGTTTATTTTCACTTCTATTATCTTTGCTTTTGGCATCAAACCCAAAAAAATCATCTTCAAGACCAATTTCAAGGACCTTACCACCTATGTTTTCTTCAGACAGTTAAATGGTTTTTTGGTCTTACATTCAAGTCTTTAATCCATTTTGAATTAATGTTTTTGTATGGTGCTTGATAGTGTCCAGTATTATTCCTTTGCCCATAGCTTTCTAATTTTCTCAACCTCATTTATTGAAGTGACTGTCCTTTATCCATTGTACATTCTTGGATCTTTTGTATAAATTAATTGACCATATATGCATGGCTTTATATCTGGGCTCTCTATTCTGTCTATTAATTTCTTTGTCTGGTGGTGTTTTTGTTTTGTTTTGCTTTGTTTGGTTTTACCAACGCCATAATGTTTTTATTAATATAGCTTTATAATATAGTTTAAAACCAGAAAGCATGATGCCCCCAGCTTTGTTCTTCTTTCTTAAAATTGCTTTGGCTATTTGGGGTCTTTTGTTGTTCAATATAATTTTTAGGTTTATTCTATTATTTGTAAGTGCCATTGAGATTTTGTTAGGGATTACATTGAATCTATAGATTGCTGAATATGGTTAAAATGTCCATACTATCAATTCTTCCAGTCCATGAACACAGAATATCTTTCCATTTATTTTTGTTTTCTTCAATTACTTTTATTAATGCCTTATAGTTTTCATTGTAGAAGGCTTTCACTTCCTTGGTCAAATTGATTCCTAAATTGTATTCCTTTTGATTCATTTGAAACTGAACTTTTCTTAATTTCTCTTTCTGGTAGTTTACTAGTATATATAGAAACACAACAGAATTTTGCATGCTAATTTTGTATTCTGCAATGTTACCTAATCTTTTAGTTCTAATAATTTTTTTGTGGACTCTAGGGATTTTTGTATATAATATGACCTGTAGAGAGACAATTTTACTTCTTTCTGATTTGAATGCCTTTTATTTCTTAGTTTTGCCTAATTTATGTACTAATACTTCTAATATTATTTTGAATAAAATCAGCAGTAGCTGGCATCCTTGGTTTATTCCTGAAAGGAGAGGAAAAGCTTTCATGTCTCCACTGCTGAGTATGATGTTAGCTGTGGGCTTGTCTTTTATTATGTTTCCTGTATCCCCAGTCAGTTGAGAGGTTTATTTTCTTATCATAAATGGATGCTGAATTTTGTCAAGTGCTTTTTCTTTGTCTATTGAAATGGTAATATGATTTTTATCCTTCACCTGATTTGATTTATGGATTGAGTTGCAGATGTACTTTTCCTTAACTTTTGAAGGATAATTTTAAAAAATTGATAGGGTGGTGAGATTTTTTTTCTTTGAATCATTTGGTATTTCACATTATTCTTTATTTGCTCAGTTTCTGATAAGAAGTCTGCTATTGTTCATATCTTTTTTTTTTCTATGTGGATTAGCTTTTTATCCTGTTTTCTTTCAGGAGTTTCTACTTTTCCTAGTTTCCTGCAGTTTGAACCTACTATTCCTAGATATGGTGTTTGCTTTTGTTTTTGTTTTTGGGGTTTTTTTGTTTTGTTTTGTTTTTTGTTTTTGGGGTTTTTTTGGTATTTTTACTGCTTGGCATTCTCTTAAGACTCATGGATTTGTGGTTTGGTGTCTGTTAATAATTTTTGAAACTTCCTGGCTATTTTTACTTAACATGTTTCTTCTACTCTGTTCTCTTTATTTTCCTTCTGCTGATAATCAAACTTGATTACAGTTTTGTTACAATTTTGAAATTGTTCCACAGTGCTTGAACTGTCTGGTGTATGTGTTTGTGTGTGTGTGTCTGTGTGTGTGTGTCTGTGTTATTTCTCTTTGTATTTTTATTTAGAAGTTTCTACTTACCTATCTTCAAGCGTACTATTTTTTCTTAGTCATTAGTAGTCACTGAGAAGCCCATCAAAGGCACTCTTCATTTGTCTTATAGTGTTTTTTGTTTTTTTTTTTTGTCAAATTGTTTTTTTGTTTTTTGTCAAATTAGTTTCCACATAACACTCAGTGCTCATCCCAACAAGTGTCCTCCTCCATGCCCANTGTCTTATAGTGTTTTATATCTTTAGCATTTCCTTGACATTCTTTCTTAGAATTTTCATCACTCTGTTTACATCACCCTTCTGTTTGTATGTTGTTTACTTTTCCTTTCAATCCCTTAACCTGTTAATTATTGTTATTTTAAATTCCGTCTCTAAAAATTTTAAAGTATGCTTCATATCTGAGTATGGTGCAGTTGGTTTAAATTGTCTCTTCAGACTGTTTTTCTTGCCTTTTGCATGTTTTGTAGTTTTTTGTTGAAAGCCAGACATGATGTATTGGATAATTGAAACTGAATTAAATAGGCCTTCAATGTGAGGTTTTGTGTTAATCTGTGTAGAATTTGGGCTATGTTTAATGTTTGCCATAACTGTAAGCATCAGAGGCTTCGCATTTTGCCATTGTCCTTGTTTTTGTCTCTCTTGTTTTTAGCTTCCTTAACAGCTGCTCCTCAGAGAGACTTGGTGTTTAACTGTAGTTCACTGGCATTATTCTGGAGATGCAAGGTGTGGGTGAAAAGTATTGTCTATAATTTTACTATATATGTGTTTGGCGTGGCTGTGTTCCTGGGGCACAACCGTCACCAGGAATTCTTAGACAGCCCTTCTACTTCCCACCTTCCCACCCTAGTCTCCCCACTTTGGGAGGCAGAAAGACCAGAGGGGAATTTTTCACATTTTAAAAAATCTCTCTCTCCTCCTCCCAGAACCATAAAGTGATCTTTCTTGACTCTTTACCATTAGAACTTGATGGAGCAAAACTCACGAGAGATTCAAGTGTATGGGCAGGGAATTAATACTGTAAGTAGCAGGAGTTTCACATTCTCAATTGGTCAAGGCTAAATCTCCAATTGCACAAAGCTATCATTTGACTCTCCCTATCAGTTTGCAGTTTCAGGGGCTTCTCTTCCAAGTAGGCAGATCTTGGCTGCGACTCTGAATTTACCTGTTTCTCCATTTTAGGGAATTGTGATTTGTCTTGTGACTTCATTTCTGTGATAGGTTCATGAAAATCCACTGATACTGACTTTGCTTTGCTTTTCTTGGTCATAAATATGATGTTGATGACTTTAAAGTTTTCTATCAAAGTTAAAATCCTTGTATTATTTAAAAAAAAATTCTTACTGTGGAAGAATTTTAAAGAAATATTTTTAAAAATAACACCTTTTTAAAATGTTTTAATGTTTATTTACTTTTTGAGAGAAAGAGAGAGAGACAGAGAGAGAGAAACCAAGCATGAGCGGGGGCGGGACAGAGAGAGAGGGAGATACAAAATCTGAAGCAGGCTCCAGGATCTACATTGTCAGCACAGATCCCTCAGCAGGATTGAATCCATGAACTGTGAGATCATGACCTGAGCTGAAATCAGACGTTTAACCAAGTGAGCCACCCAGGTGCCCCAAAATCTATTTAATCTTTAATAGAAGCTCTAATGTCTCATTCCATTCCATTACACTCTCATCTACTTTTTTGGACTATTACATTTGATTCTCTAACCTTCTCTTACTCTATCATTTGTTTATTTTCACCACTACATGCTTAATTCAAGCTTCCAACCTCTCTTGCTTCATTCCTTGATAGGCTCCTAACTGATCTCCCCGCCTACACTATTAACTCCTAAATCCATTGCTTCCCTAGAGCCAAAGTGATTTTCCCCCAAACTGAAATTAAAAAAGAAGTCTAATCTGTGATTTAAACCTTCTACAACTTTCTCAACATATTTAAAGCACATTACCTTACATTACCTTGCCATTACTTATTTCTCTGACTGCATCTCTTTTCAATACTTTTTTACCACTATAATACAGTCCCATTAGCATTACTTTTCTGGTCCTTGATGAAGCCAATATAATTCCTACTTTAAAGCCTTTAAAGTACCATTTATATTTGCCTGAAGGAGACTTCCTTTTAAGTCTCACAGTGCTAAAAAAAAAAAAAAAAAATCTCACAGTGCTGTTGCCAATTCGACAGAATTCTTTGAGGACTTGATCTAAAGTAGCTACTCAACTACTATTTACATTGCAATCACATTCACCTATTTTAATTCTGTGGAAAGCATATGCCACTATTTGATATTTTTCCTGATTATAAAATAAATATATACCTATTTATTGTTTATTCTCCCACTGGAATATAAACTCCAAAATATAGAAACATTTCCGCTTTTGTTCCATGTTCTATTCCCAGAAGTTTTAACAGTTGTATAATGAAATTTGTTGTCTGAATATTGAATAACTTAATTTTTTAGTAGCAGTTGTTTTAAATAAACTTCTTCCAGAGCAGATGTTGAAACTAGAATTTGAGTGGAAGAGTTTTTTGGGAGATGATCCCAGGATAAACTATTTAAAAATAGGGAAGTCAGAGGGAAAGAGGAAGAAGCCAATACAGAATGTAATGTTAAGGAAGGGAGCCTGGGTGGCTCAGTCAGTTGAGTGTCTGACTCTTGATTTCAGTTAAGGTCGTCATTTCATAGTTGTGAGACTGAGCCTTACATTGGGCTCCACACTGGGCATGGAGTCTGCTTGAGATTCTCTCTCCTTCCCTTTCTCTCTCCCATTGCCCCTTCTCTGCTCATGCTGTCTCTCAAAAAATGAATGTAGTATTAAGGAAAATAATAGTCCTCCATTTAGTCTCTCAGTGATGTCCATGTCCTGATCTCTGAAACCTGTGATTATGTCAATTCAAATGGAAAAAGGAACTTTGCAGATGTGATTAAGTTAAGGATTTTGAAATGGGAAGATTATCCTGGATCGTCTGAGTAGACCCAATATATCACAACGTGTCAGGAATATTAGAATACTAAAATAAAAGAAATAATGGGGCATCTAGGTGGTTCAGTTGGTTAAGAGTTCAACTTTGGGTTAGGTCATAATCTCACTGTCTGCTGTCAGTGGTGAACCCACTTTGGATCCTCTGTCCCCATCTCTCTCGCTATTTCCTTCTCTCTGTCTCTCTCTCTCTCTCTCTCTGTCTCTCTCTCTCTGAAATAAACATTTAAAAAGGAATCAAAGGTATCACAAGATGCAACCTTACAGGCTTTGAGGATTGAAGAAGGAAACACCTGTTAGGAAATGCTGTGGCCTCTAGCAAAGCTAGAAAAGATAAGGAAATGGGTTAATCCCTAGAGCCTCAAGAAGAATATATTCCTGCTGACATTGTAGTTTTAGCCCATTGGTAACATTTTGGATTCTGAAGCCTCACGTTGTAACATAATAAATCTGTGTTGTTTTAAGTTACTATGCTGGAGTAATTGTCAAAGAATCAATAGGAAACTAAAACAAGTGAATTTAAAAGAATGTTACCATTTTGGCAAATGAAGCTTAATAATGCTGTGGATGGGAAATTGTGTAGAACTTATTTTAGAATTGTCTCACTGGAGATGTGAGAAGGTGGTGCGCTTATCCAACAACTCTTTTTAGTCTCTGGTCATTCTTCAGGCAGTGACTGTTGGCAGCACCACCAGTATAGAAAGTGTGTTCCCCCAAACAGAGAAAGCTCTCAGGCACACTCAGAAGCCTCACTGGGGATGTGCCTTGATGGCTCAGTTGGTTAAGCATCCCGCTCTTGATTTCGCTTAGACCATATCATAGTTTGTGATGTTGAGCCCTGCATGAGGCTCACACTGACAGTGAGAAGCCTACTTGGGATCCTCTCTCTCCCTCTCTGTCGCTACCCCCCCACCCCTGCTTGCACTCTCTCTCTCTCTTAAAATAAATAAATTACCTTGAAGAAGGAGGAGGAAGAGGAGCGGGAGCCGCCGCCTGGATGGAATGCATGGCAAGAATGGGTATAGAGGGAAGATATGGGGAACCAAGAACATTTGGTGAAATGATCTTGACTTTTTATACTTGCATTTTCCTGCCATATTTGGTGTTAATTATTATTATGATAACTTAAATTTAACTAACACTTTTTGCCAAACACTAGACCAGGATAAGGTAGCACGAAGCTCTAATCTTATTCCTTAGACACTTTCCTTTTAGTATGAAACAGGAACAATTTCTGGAGTCCATGATTAATGTTAAAATGTAAATATATATAAGATGACTTCATGGCATATAAGAGAATCATTGGATCCAGATAATGTTGTAAGAGGTAATCACAATGTAATATGGAATCAAAGTATATAAGACAGTGGTAGAGGATATATTCTAAGCCTAGGGTGTATTATGCATGAATGTAGGCCTCAAGAAAAAGCTAGAGAGAGAGAGAGAGAGAGGTAAAATGGTGAAGAGTGGGCCTAGTACTTTGATGATGCTGGTAAGTAGATTCAAGGACTTCTTTAAAATGATACTTTTAAAAACAATTTCATGTTTGTTTATTTATTGAGAGAGAGAGAATCCCAAGCAAGCTCCATATTGTTAGCTTACAGCCTGACACAGGGCTTTATCTCACAACCAACTTGTGATCACCTGAGTCGAAATCCAGAGTGGGATGTTTAACCAGCTGAGCCATGCAGGCGCCCCTTAAGTACCAATTTAATCTCAAAGTATCCATCAGAATTTTGGTTTTAGATTTTGCTAGGTAAGGCTCTATTCTCCACATATATTTGACATGCACATTTGGGAAAAAGGGTAATTGACAAGAAATAAACATATACTTGAACTCCTTTAATAGGAGTTTCTAAAATACAAAACATCATTAATGGCCCATTTTGTAACCAAACCAACATGAGTTGAGCTCCCTGGTGAGTCAGAAACTACACCAGGATGAATTGTAACACAAAGAAAACTTTTATTTGTAGCAAATGAGATCTCAAGGAATGGCTTCCAATTCCCAACTCCCAGAGAAAGAGTGAATGGGTTCTGTTTATTCAGGGTTAAGCTGAATATTTAGATATTTAGATGCCTTATCATACTATGTAGAGGCAGGCACGAAGTCACACTTGTCCCTTGAGGAAACATACCTATACATACATTGTATGTTGATGTAAATGAGGTTGAGTATCCTCCTTGGGCAGAGATTTTAGTATTAGAATGAAGTAAAGGTAATTTTACTTTGTTCCAGAGGTTACTCCATGGTTCTTCTTGCATATGTACAACTCAGGTTTAGCACATACTATCTGGGCAGTCCTGGACTATGGCAGATTTTGTTAAGGTAGTTGCCATTACCTGGCGATAATTTTGGGTTTCGTTTGCCTGAGTTAAGAGGAAAGCTGGAAAGAAGAGCTTAGGGGAAAATGTGAAACAAACGTCAGTGATTACAAGCAGGTGGATAGTAAAGTCCAGTTCTTGGAGTCTAGCTGGTGACAGTATTGGCTCAAGTGAAATAAAATTTTAGAAAAGGATGGATTTTCTCTTGATGTTCATGTAAAATAGTTGAAAGAGTAATCCTCAACTGTTCTCATTTCTTTCTAATCTGCTTACATCTAATCCATCACCAACACTGATTTCAAAGTATTCAAGGATCTGACCACTTTCATCATTTCCAAGGCTACTATCTTGGTCAGGTCAGCAGTTACCTCTCCCCTGATGTATTGTGATCACCTTTTACCTGAAGTCTTACTATCCTGATTACATGTCATGATTGTATATGCTCAATCTGGCAACCGGAGTGATCCTTCAGAACTGTAAGTCAGGTCATAGCCATTGCTGTTCAGAACTCTTTGAGTGGTTTCCATTTCATTCAGAGTAAAAGTCAAAATCTAAAATGACCTACAAGGCCCCCGTTCATTTAGATTCCCTTTACATCTTTGAATGAAGTTGTAGGAGTACAACTTCTTTTCTTTCATTCTACTCGAGCCACATTTTTCCCCTTCCAGGGCTTTGGTATTTCTGGTTTCCTGTGCCTGGAGTACTCTACCTCCAAACATGCATGTGGTCTTTATTTAAGTTTTCATTTTAAGATCACCTACTTATAAGCACTTCTATGAACATCCTATATATAATTTTATAACTTTTTAAAATTTTTTCTCCTTATTAAACTTATCATTATCTAATGTATCCTAAATTTTGCCAATGGATTATATTCATTTATCATCTGCTATATTCTGTAAGGTCAGAGATTTTTTTCTATTTGTCTTTTTTTCTGTGTTTTTTTTTTTTTGGCATCTAAATATTATCTAGTAGGTAACAAGTCCTAAATCTATATGTTTTTAAATTAATAAGGTGTTTTTTATAGGGGAGAGATACAATAAGATTTACATTTTTTTTAAAGATCAGTGTTGATGTAATTAAAGACAGTGGAATTTAATGATTCTGGAAGCAGGCAATGTTGAATGGTGGTTTTTAACCTTAGTCATTGTTGGAATTTCATTTCCCCTCAGATATACAAGAATAAATTATTGCAAATACTATAACTTTATCACCTACACATCACTTACAAAGTTTCCATAAGTGTCCTAAGTACTTTACATTAGTAACTCATTTTAACCTCAGATCAGTATCATAAGGTAATGATTATTATTATCCTTATTTTATAAATTGGAAACTGAGGTACAAGGATGTTTAATAATTTGCCAAAGGTAGTAAAATGACAGAGTCATAATTTGAATGCAGGTAATCTGTGTAGAGAGTCTACATTTAAAACACAGCCCTACTTAGTGTTTATATGCACACATGATAAAACTTCTAGTTCCATGATCTTTGAATGTTCAAAGTTTTCCCATGATTTCTTAAAAAACTTAAACCTTTCTATTTTATACCTCCCCCCATAACTTGAGTTAAGCAGATTGCCTTTCTGCCTCTTGTGTCTTTCTTTCTCTCTCTCTTTTTTTTTTTACTTTCATGTAACCTGATACTGAAATAGTCTTTTCAATGGTTTATACACACACACACACACACACACACACACACACAGAGTCTTCAGAACAGCACTCAGCAATATTGACAAACCAAGAGTCACAACTGTGAAATGTATATAAAGTAATTAATCATTAACAAACATGGAGCACTTTATACTATAGCATAGCTTAGTACAATCTTAACACATTGTATTAAGTGCTTACAAGTATCACTTATTGAATATTTTCAATATCTCTATCAAGTCAACACTATTATTATCATTCTTCTATAGTTAGGAGTAAAGAGGAACATAAAGAGTTAAATAACTTGATTAGAGTAAAATAGAGAATTGGAGCTAGGTTCACAGTCAGGCATATGTTAGACCAGTGCTTTCTCTTATTGACTAATCTGTATTGACCAGATACAACTTGTTAGAAATAAACTGTATTTAACAACAACAATGAAAAAAAGAATGAGGAGACATAAATACATATGTATACCTATATCAAAGTGTATATAGATATAGATATAGATATATGAATATACCTATTATATATGCCTAATAAATTTATTTTTAATTTAACTTTTAGTTGGTTAATATACAGTGCAATATTGGTTTCAGGAATAAAATTCAGAGATTCATTACTTACATAAAACAGTCAGTGTTCATCACAAGTGCCCTCTTTAGTACCTATCCCCATCTAGCCCAACTCTCACCCACCTCTCTCCATCAACCCTCAGTTTGTTCTCTATTTTAAGTCTCTTGTGATTTGTTTCCCTCTCTTCTCTTTCCCCCGACTTCCAATATGTTCATCATTTTGTTTCTTAAATTTCACATATGAGTGAAATTATATGTTATTCTTTTAAGATTGATTTATTTTACTTAGCATAATACATTATAACTCCATCCATGTCACTGCAAATGACAATATTTCATTCATTTTGATGGTCGAATAATATCGTATTGTATATAAATAACACATCTTCTTTATCCATTCATCAGCCGATGGACATTTGGGCTCTCTCCAGAGTTTGGCTATTGAGGAAAATGCTTCTGTGAACATTGGGGTGCATGTACCCCTTCAAATCTGTACTTTTGTATCCGTTGAGTAAATACCTAATAGTGCATTTGATAAATCCTATGGTAGATCTATTTTTAGGTTTTTAAAATTTTTTTTAAGTTTATTAATTTATTTGTAGAGAGAGAGAGTACAAGCAAGGGAGATGCAGAGAGAGAGAGGGAGAGAGAGAATCCCAAACAGGCTCCCCATTGTCAGCACAGAGATCATGACCTGAGCTGATATCAAGAGTTGGTCACTCAACCTACTGAACCACCCTGGGACCCTGACTATTTTTAGTTTTTTGAAGAACTTATATGCCATTCTCCAGAGTGGCTTTACCAGTTTTCATTCCCACCAGCATTGCAAGAGGGTTCCCTTTCTCCTCATCCTCCCCCGTTAATTTTAGCCATTCTGACAGATGTAAGGTGGTATCTCATCATGCTTTAGATTTGTATTTCCCTGATGATGAGTGATGTTGAGCATCTATTCATGTGTCTGTTAGACATCTTGATGTCTTCTTTGTAAAAGTCTCTATTCATGTCTTCTGTCAATTTCTTAACTGTGTTGTTTGTTTTACATGAAGTGAGAGACTGTAATGTTTTCCCCAATCTTTGAGTGAGCAGGTAGACAAAAGATAACTCAGTTTGACCAAACTCATATTATCTCAAATGTTAAATCCTACAAAGAAAAACTTTGTATACTGTTATCTAATTATAAATATATATGTATCAAGTCTCCTGGAAAGACTGAGTGAAGGAAGCCCCACTTTAGAAATAGTGTAAATCTGGGCACCTGGGTGGCTCAGTTGGTTAAGCGTCCAACTTCCACTAGGTCATGATCTCGTGGTTCGCACTCCTTGGACTCTATGCCGACAGCTAGCTCAGAGCCTGGAGCCTGTCTTCCAATTCTGTGCCTCCCTCTTTGACCCTCCCCTGCTCACACTGTCTCTCTCTCTCTCTCAAAAATAAATAAAAAACATTAAACATTTTTTTAAAAATAGTGTAAATCATGTTGTATAATAGCAATGCAATAAAATTGAAATTAACCATAAAAGAATATACCAAAAACTTCGCTTGGAAAGTGATAGAATAATACTTCTATAAATAAACCTATAGTTGAAGTGGATATCAATATTGGAGCAATCACTGTTTTAAAAATAGTAATAAAAATCCTATCCAGATAATAAATGAGTTCATGCCCTACCCATAGGGAACCTGTATATGCTTAAGCACTTTTCATTACTAAGGATAAAATTATGGATATTAACAAGTGCGTTACTATACTCAGAAGAAAAAGGCAATATAAAGAGGAATAAAGTAAAGTTAAAAATAATTCTCAAGGGGAACCTGGGTGGCTCAGTTGGTTAAAGTTCTGACTTAGACTCAGGGAATGATCTAACTGAGTTTAGACCCCACATTGAGTTCTCTTCTGTCAATGTGTAGACCATTTTGGGTCCTCTGTCTCCTTCTCCCTCCACTGCTACCCCATGTGCTCTCTCTCAAATATCTATCTATCTATCTATCTATCTATCTATCTATCTATCATCTATCTATCTATCTATCTATCTATCTATCTATCATCTATCTATCTATCATCTATCTATCTATCATCTATCTATCTATCTATCTATCATCTATCTATCATCTATCTATCTATATTAAAGTTAGTTAACATACAGTTTAATCTTGGCTTCAAGAGTAGAACCCAGTGATTTTTCTCTTATATACAACACCCACTATCCATCCACAAAAGTCCCTTCCTTAATGTCCATCACCCATTTAATCCATACTCCCTACCCACCTCCCCTCCATCCACATCCCCAATCCTGTTTGTTCTCTGTATTTAAGAGTCTCTTATGGTTTGCCTCCCTCTGTTTCTATCTTATTTTTCCTTCCCTTCCCCTATATTCACATGTTGTGTTTCTCAAATTCCACATGAGTGAAATCATATATTTGTCTTTCTGACTGACTTATTTCACTCAGCATAATACCTGATAGTTCCATCTGCTTTGTTGCAATACTATTCGGTGATGACAAAGAGTGAAATCTTATCATTTTCAAAAATAAACAATCATTAACAAAAAAAACAGTTCTCAGAGTAAAACAGTAGACTTTGAAGTTTTGGTTTATTTTAAAAATGCAATAAGCAAAAAATACTAGCTATGATAGTTAACTTTATATGTCAACTTGAGTAGGCAATAAGATTTTGAGATATTTGGTCAAACATTATTTTGAGTGTGTCTGTGAGTATGTTTTAGATAAGATTAACATTTCAACTATAGCCTGAGTAAAGCAGATTGTCCTTCCTAATGTGGATAGCCCAGATCCAATTAGTTGAAGGTCTGAATACAACAAGAAGGCAGATCCTCCCACAAATAAGAATTCCTGTCTGCCTGATGGCCTTTCATCCTCTCCCATCCCATCTGTCTGAAGGAGCCCGATCCTCTCCTGCCTTTGTATCCAAACTGGAATTATACTATGAGTTCTCCTGGGCCTTCATCTTGCTGGCTTCAGATCTTAGGACTTCTTAATCTTCATAACTGGATAAGCCAATTTCTTACAATACATCTTAAGAGAGAGAGAGAGAGGTGTGTTTTGATTATGTATTTGTATATTTTATAAATGCACATGTATATTTTCTATAGATTTTATATCTCTGGACAATCCAGAATAATACACATTTTTATATAAAGAGTGGTTATAGAAGAATAGGATTTTATGGATGAGTTTCCTGAATTAGTTCTGTAGTTTTGAGAATTGATAGATTAGATTTAAAACACTAATGATTCTATTTTTAGTAGAGGAGAGAATACTGATAGTCCATGGTATAAATTTGCAATAGAAGTATGCAAAATATCTCCATTGAATACTCTTAATCAACCACTTATAAGAAATACGGAGCTGGGTGACTGTGTATATGACACTTTCAAACATTATTGGAAAACTAACAAATATAATGAGACTGGCTCAATGTCACTGGACTTTGAGCTCAGGGATTTGAATATACTCAGCTTTAGCATTAAAAAAAAAAAAAAAAAAAAGACCTGAAAGCTTCTACAGCTGCCCTGAAAGAGACTCAAATCTTGAGTTAAGAGAAGGCTACGTTTCCTTTAGGAAGGATGCCAATGCCCCACTGCCCACTGCAAAAAATATGTACTGTTTATCTTGACCACATTCTTCCTCAAAGAGCAGTACTGTCTTTTGCCAGGATAGCTGTGTATTGGAGGAAAGGATATAATCAGACCTTTCAAGGACTGCTGGACTTTGGCTCTGAACTGACAGTAATCCTAGCAGACATAAAACTTCACTGTAGTAGCTGGGGTAGGGCCTTATGGTGGTCAGGTGATCAATGGAGTTTTATCTCAGGTCCATATCACAATGAGCCTGATGGGGTCCCTGAACCCATCCTGTGGTTATTTACCCAGTTCTAGAATGTATAATTGGAAGCTGGCAGGATCTTTTCATTAGTTCCTGACCTGTGGCATGAGGGTTATTATGGTAACAATGCTCAAGTTGAAGCCAATAGAACTGCCTTTGCTGACGAAGGAAGGAAATCAAAAGCAATACTACATTCTTGGGAGGATTTCAGAGATTAATGGCACTATAAAGGGTTTGAAAGATTTGGGGATAGTGATTCCAACCACCCTTCTGAAAATAAAAAAGGAATTTCTGTCTGCTTGATGGTCTTCCTCCTCTCTCATTCTGTGTGCCTGATGTACATCAATCCTCTCTTGCCTTCAGACTGGATCCATACCATTGGCTCTCCTGGGTCCCCAGGGTTGCAGGCTGCACATATTGAGACTTATCAGCCTCCCTAATCATGTATGACAATTCCTCATAATCTCTTCTTCCATATCTATATATATTTATACCTATATATCCATATATCTATACATCTATATCCATAGATATAGTTATCTATATCTATATATCTCTATCTCTGTCTCTATATCTATATTTTTCCTTTGGAGGACCCAGACTAATACATCTACTATTCTAATAAAAAAGAGAAAAATACCATAATATAATATAGGGAATTAAGAAAAAAGGATAATAAGCCATCAAAGCAGAAAAAATTAGCAGATTGGAAAAAGATATTTTATTAAAAGGGTTCTCTCTTTCTTCCTCTTTCTCTCTCTCTTTCTCTCTCTCTCCATTTTATGTAGCATCATTCTAGGAAAGAATTATGATAGCTGCAGTTAGATAATAGTTTCCAGCCTGGAGATGAGGGCCCAGTGTTGCCAAATATTCCATCGTTTAATAAGAAACAAAATCCAGCTACTTATGTAAACTTACCCCTTTTTTAAACTGACCCATTTTTATTTTTGTTTTATTTTATTTTTTTTACAAATAGTTTATTGTCAAATTAGTTTCCACATAACACCCAGTGCTCATCCCCACGAGTGCCCTCCTCCATGCCCATCGCCCCTCCCCCCTACATCCATCAGATCTCAGTTTTTGTCAGCATTCAAGAGTCTCTCATGGTTTGCCTCCCCATCATTTCCCCCCTTTTTCTCCCCCTTGTTCCTCAGTTAAGTTCCTCCTAATCCTTCTATACATGCAAACATATGATATTTGTCCTTCTCTGCCTGACTTATTTCACTCAGCATAACACCCTCAAGGTCCATCCATGTTGCTACACGTGGCCAGATTTCATTGTTTCTCATTGCCATGTAGTATTCCATGGTATAGATAAACCACATCTTCTTGATCCATTCATAAACTGACCCATTTTTTAAATGTTAACTCCAAAAATTTAAAATACTGTGTAATCCACATGTAAAAATGGTCAGTTGATCAAGGTCAACCTACACTCCAAGCTTTTGTCTCTGATAAAAGGAAAAGATCACCATCTATTTTTCAATAACATTCCATAAACATTGAAGTTTATATCTGAATTTTGTAATCATTGGGCATTATTGAAATCACATTTCCTAGAAATATATGGCATACAAATGATCAATGTTTTATTTAAGGGAATAAATATAGGCTTTTAAAATAAGCTGAATTAGAGGTAGGCATGATAAGAACTTTTGAAATGTGAAATTCCTGATAAGCACATATCCCAAAATGGAAGTGTATCCCTTTCCATGTGGGGTGAGCTGAGCCAATATTGGTAAGCAATTCAAAGCTTTTGTATTTGTTTGACTGTTTCTAGAATGGCTCACAAAGAAATATGCATTTCACTCATTCAGTATTTATTCATTATCTACATCTTTTGCTAAGAATTGAATGTATAGTGACATGTAAAACAGACATGATTCTACACCTTCATGAAGCATTTCATCATATCTAAAGTCTAATAGTGAAGGGGAAGGGAGAGAACAATAGGTGGGTGTGGAGAGTAGATCGGGAGATGGAAGAGCAGAAGAAAATGAACTAGAAATGCCCATAAGTTTTGAACTGCATGCCATTGTCAAAACTCCCATGGCAAAACAGTTATAAAACATAATCTTTGATCCATCAATTATTAGGTTTTATTGATATATTGCTAAAAGTAAATTAGTTAAATATTAGATTAAATTGATCAAAAATGATAATTGGGTGTAGATTGTTACTGAGGAATCATTCCATGTGACCATAATTAGCTATCTGCTAGTTTTATCAAAGCCACTTTAGTTTATAGAAATAAATCCAAATGAAGTGTATCATTTACATATCTGTAGTTTCTGTCAAATTTCTACAATTTTTAAGTTTCTACATAATTATATATCATTCATGATAAATAAAGGACTTGTGTAGCTACACCTTTTCCTATTATGCTTTGTGCAGTTTGAGACTGGACGGAGTCCTCACTCTGTATCTATTTAACACAATAAAAATGCCAAAAATGCCATAGAATTTTGAAAACAAGTTAACATTAAAGGAAATTTAAGAGATTTGTGTTTTCTTTTGTCACCATTTCATAGGTGTAAAGATTGAGAACTAAAGAAGTAAAGTGTTTTGTCAAGAGCTTATAAGAACATGTGGAGGTTGCCTGCACAGAAAGTATTTGGATAATTTAGATAAAAATACAGAAATGTCTCTTTATGAGATTTGTTTAAAATTCACCTGCATCTTTTAAATGAAGCACATGATGGGGCTCCTGGACGGCTCAGTCAGTAAGCATCCTGTTCTTGGTTTCAGCTTAGGTCGTAATCTCACTCTTATGAGATCAAGCAGAGCCTGCTTAAGAGTCCCTCTCTGCCTCTTTCTGCCCCTCCCTCTCATGTGTATGCACTCTCTCTCTCTAAAATAATTTTTTAAAAAAATTTTAAAAAGATGAAACACATGGTGTGTAATCAGTTTAGTTCATAGGGAAAGAACATTCTTGCTAATCTTGATTGCAGCAGTTTCCTGTAAGTTTTGCTTGCCAGTATTTTTGACTTTTGATGCTATGAGTTTTGCTCTGCCTGTTTGACTATTAGTTTCATCAATAGTCAGTCTCACTGTCTACAGTCAAAGAGAAATAGGTTTATATGACCTGTGAGTTGGTAACTCCTGAGTAAACTATAAAGCTCAACCAGTGGTCACAGGGTCAGGATGTTAGGGAGGAGAAGAGATTTAAAGTCAGTTTCTGGATTAGTTATTTCTGGTGAGCCCAATACTAGAACTAACTAGCTCAAAACAAAGACCAGTAATTAAAATCTTTCTGTAAATGGTTCATACCATCATTCTTCTGATCTTTGTCCTAACCAATGTTGAACACTTTGCTTCTACTATATTCAAGTCATGATACTGGGGGGAAAATGTCTTCAGCTATATATATTTGGGATTTACTCTTTGTGCATTGTATGTTTTCTGTAATCTCTAAGCTAAATGATTTTATCTTTAATAAAAACTCATTGTTCGCCTACATGTTCTGCGTTAGAAATGTTACTTGATTACTTTATGTTGCTGGAAGATTCTTGTTTTAGGAGTAATATAGCATGAGTGATGGTAGATAAACAACAGCAAATACAAGCATGATCTGGAGCTCTTATTCATGAAATTGATTTTCCATAGGATACTATTAAGTCTTATTCTAGAAATAGACCAGCAGTGTTTTATAAAGCAAACACTGTCATATTTTGAGAAACCAATCTTACAGAGAAAGAAAAAAGCACAAAAGAAACATTATTTGATGCAAAGCTGAGTTTTACTGTTGCTTTTCAGGTCAGTGGTTTTACACTTTACAAGATAAAATTCATCACCTCTTGTTGTCCAGTTCAAGACGGCCATGGCATTGGTGTATACAAGAAAAAAAGACTTGAACATTTTCTGCAATGATAGTTCAAAGCCTATGGGGAAATCATTCTCAAAATGTTTTATTTGTATGTGAGATTTATCAATATGATTAAGTTCCCCAAAGAAGAGTTTCCATAAGTGGTTTTGATGTCTTTCAATTGTTACTTTTAAACGACATACAATTCTATGATCTGCTTTTTCCTCTGTCGCTGTATAATCATTCAGTTTCCATTTACGAGAAAATATTGTATAAGAATACAATACTTTGAGATGACAAAGAAGAAAGGACATTGATTTTTTTGAGATTACAGATATCAAATACTGTTATTCTGAAGGCAAAGATAACTAATAAATTTAAATAGGAAATGAATATACATTACCAAAAAGAGAATGTTTATTAGGATCTAAATTGAAAGGATATTTTCCTTAAGGAAATCAAAGAAATTCTATATAGACTTTGAAGCAAAAATCTTCAGAAAACATCTGCTTCTAAATAATCTAATTTTCTGTGCTTATAAAGAAAGAACAATTGCATTGACTGTTTGGAAATGTGTAGAAGTTAGATAGGTAAAATTACATATAACTCTTTAAGCGCTATGCAAATTTTGAGATTATAATGACTATAATTATAATTTTATATTAAAATATTATTAACCCCAAAATTTTATAGTATTTAATAATTTCTCATTATTTTCACTTTTATTATCTCAAAATTTCACTTAGAGCAATTCTGCATTGCAGGAAGGAGAGCACTAATAGTTGTTTTCAGTTAATAAAAGAGACTTTGAGGCCAGCCTGAGACTGTTCTTACCCCAGACTAATGATCGCTTCCATGGTGGAACATGACCAAATATTTAGTTTCATCACAAAGCATCAATTGTTCTTACCAAAAATACTAATGTGCATTTGCATTCTGACAAATGACCAAACATCTCCGTTTTCCCTTCCAAATAGAAGAGCAAATGAGGGGGCACCTGGGTGGCTCAGTCTGTTAAATGTTCAACTTTGGCTCAGGTCACAATATCACAGTTCTTAAGTTCAAGCCCTGCATCAGGCTCAGTGCTCACAGCTCAGAGCCTGGAGCCTGCTTCAGCTTGTGTGTCTGCCCCTCCCCACTCATGCTCTGTCTCCCACTCTCTCAAAAATAAATAAACATTAAAAAAATAAAAAAGAAGATCAAAGGAAAACAAATGCATTGCTTTTTACTTTTTTTTTTTTTTTTGCATATAGCTGACATTATATATCACATTAGTTCCAGGTATATAACATTGGGATTTAATATCTCTATACATTATACTAGTCTTTGCTAACCACAAGTATAGCTACCATCTATCACCATATAATGCTATTACAGTATCATTGACTATATTCCCTATGCTGTGCCTTTTATTCCTGTGTCTTATTCATTCCATAGCTGGAAGCCTGTATCTCACTCATTTGCCTATTTCTTCACCTCCTTTCCGTCAACCATCAGTTTGTTTTCTATATTTTTAGGTTTGAGTCTGCTTTTTGTTTGTTTATTCATTTGTTTTGCTTTTTTAGATTCCAGCTATTAATGAAATCATATGGTATTTGTCTTTCTCAGTGTAACTTTTTTCACTTAGTGTACTACCCCCTACGTCATCCATGTTGTCACAAATGGCAAAAATCACATCCTTTTTATGGCTACATGAGATTCCGTGTGTGTGTGTGTGCATGTGTGTGTACACATACATGTGTGTATGCATGTGCATATGTAAGATCATATGATATGTCTATTCTGAATTTTTTGAGAAACCTCCATAATATTTTCAACAGTGACTACACCAATTTACAATCTCACCAACAGAGCATGAGGGTTCCTATTTCTCCACATCCTAACCAACATTTGTTTTCTTGTGTTTTTATTTTAACTATTCTGACAGGTATAAGGTAATAATCATTGCAGTCTTGATTTGCATTTCCCTGATGATTAATGATGTCATCATCTCTTCACGTGGCTGTTGGCCATCTGTATGTCTTCTTTGGAAAAAATATCTATTTAGTTCCTTTGTGCAGTTTCAGATTATTTGTTTTTTGTTTTGTTTTGGTTTTGTAGTTGGGTTATATAAATTATTTATGTATTTTAGATATTAAGCACTTATTAGTATATCATTTTCAGATATCTTTTCCCATTCAATAGTTTGCCTTTGTGTTTTGGTTGATGGTTTCCTCTCTTTTTTGTTTTTGTTGATGGCATCCTTTGTTGGACAAAATCCTTTTATTTTGATGCCTTTATTTTTGCTTTTGTTTCCCTTGCCTAAGGAGACCTAGAAAAATGTTACTATGGCCAATGTCAGGGAAATTACTGGCTCGGTTCTCTTCCAGGAATTTTATGGTTTCAGGTCCCACAGTTAGGTCTTTAATTTGTTGTAAGTTTATTTTTGTGTCTGGTGTAAGAAACTGGCCCAGTGTATTCTTTTGCATGTAGCTGTCCAGTTTTCCCGGTACCATTTACTGATGAGAATGTCTTTTTCTCATTGTATATATTTTTCTTTATTTCTAATAGATTTTTTAGCCATGTAAGTATAGGTTTATTTCTGGGCTCTCTATTCTTTTATTGATTTATGTGTCGGTTTTTTTTTTGCCAGTACCCAACTATTTTGATTACTACAGCTTTGTAGTATACCTTAAAATCTGGAACTATTTTTCTTACTCAAGATTGCTTTGGTTATTCTGGCTCTTTTGCGGTTTCTTACATATTTTAGTATTATTTGTTCTAGTTCTGTGAAAAATTCTGTTGGTAATTTGATAGGGATTGCATTGAATCTATAGATTGCTTTGGTAGTATGGACATTATAACAATATTAATTCTTCTAATCCATGAACATGGGATATCTCGCCATTTGTTAGAAACACATTGTTTTTGAATTGTAGAGTACAATAGGTTACATTCACTGAACATTTGCACTATTTAGCAAGTGTAATAATCCTAATGATTATTCTCAATAGTTCATCTGTCTCCTTCCAGTGACAAAGCTATACTAAACTTCCCCCAAACTTGGATTTACACACAACATTTTTTTCCCTTAAGAACATATGGAGCAGAAATGACAGGTCTAACATTCAGGATGAAACATTAAGCAATGGTGCTTCCTCTATTTTTTAAAGTCTCTTCCTCTTGGCATGTGGGCTAACAATGTGAGAGATGGTGGCTGTTCTTTCAATATGAACTGGCAGAGTGAAATGATGAGCAGGTGACCTTGCTACCTCATGTTTTTGGAATACGCATTAACTTTGTTTTGGTGCGCAGTTTTATGAGTTTATATGAATTTGTCTAAATACCAGTGCAATCAGTATACTGAAAACTCCAAAGCTTTCTGAAATTTGATATGAATTGCATTAAATGTACATGTCAATTTGGGAAGAATGGTTGTTGAATCCGTCATCTTCCAATATATGATCATAGTATGTCTCTCTATTTATTTAGGTCTATTTAATAGCTTTCATTAGCATCTTGTAGTTTTAGAAATACTGTGAGTAAGATAATTGTATATCTTCCTTTTCTGTTGGTTAAACTTTTATTTCCCTTACCAAAAATTCCATTATACTGTTGAATGGGATAGTTGAGAGTAGGCATCCTTACCTTATCCTCAATTTTAAGGGAAAAGCATATAGTCATTCATCATTAAGTACAATGTTTGCTATAGTGTTTATTTGTTGTAAATACCCTTTATTAGATTTTCTGCAAGTTTTTATCATGAGTGAGTGTTGTATCTTATGAAAACATTTTTTCAGTATCAATTGATGTGGAGATATAGTATTTCTCCTTTAGTTTGCTAATACTATGGAATATGGAATAATATGGTGGACTGTATTTTTTTTAATTATATTTATTTTTTTTGAGAGAGACCAAGCAGGGAGGGGAGTGTGAGTAGGGAAGGCACCAAGAGAGGGAGACACAAAATCCGAAGCAGGCTCCAGGCTCTGAGCTATCACCCCAGAACCTGACATGGGGCTTGTACCCATGAACTATGAGATGATGACCTGAGCTGAAGTCAGACACTTGACTGACTGAGCCACCCAGGCGCCCCTGGACTGGATTTTGAATGAGCCAGCTTTGTATTTCTTTCTTTATATTTTCAAATTCTGATAAGAAAAACTTAACATTAGGTCTATCCCCCTAATAAATTATTTTCATTGGGTTTTTATTTAAATTTTAGTTAGTTAACATACAGTGTAAATTACCTCCAAACAATATTTTAAGTGTGCAATATTGTTAACTTTGGACATTATGTTGTTCAACAGATCTCCAGAATTTATTCATTTTGTCTAACTGAAACTTTATAGCCTTTGAAATACAATTCTTCATTTATTCTTCTCTCATCTGAGCCCCTGGAAGCAACCATTCTATTCTCTGCTTCTTAAGTGTGACTATTGCAGGTGTTTCGGATAAATGGAATCAAGCAGTGTTTGTCCTTCTGTAACTGACTAGGCATAATCCCTCCAAGTTCATCCATCTTGTTGCATATAGCAGTATATTCTTTTTTTGAAAGTTGGATAATACTTCTTTGTCTGCATATACGACATTTTCTTTATCCATTCATCTAATGAGGAATGTTTAGGTTATTTCCATATCTTGGCAATAGTGAATATTGCTGCATATCAGTGCAGAATGTCTCTTTGAGATCCTGATTTCAGTTATTTTGGCTTTGTGCCCAGAAATGGGGTTACTAGCTCGTATGGTAGTTTTATATTTTTAAGTTTCTAAGGAATCTCCATACAGTTTTTCATTGAAACTGTGCAATTTTACATTCCCTGGCATAGAGACAGATATATAGACAAACAGAATAGAATAAGAACCCAGAAATAAACCACACATACACAGTCAACTAATCTTCGACAAAGGATCCAAGAATATGTAATGGGGAAAGGATAAGGCGTTTAGCAAATGGTGCTGGGAAAACTGGATATCCACATGCAATAAGATGAAATTAGACCCTGATCTTACACAGTACACAAAAATTACCTGGAAAATGGTTTAAAAAATTAAATGTTAGTAGTTAAACTGTAAAACTCCTAAAAGAAAATGTAGGGAAAAATGTTTTTGATATTTGTCTTGGCAAGGATCTCTTGGATATGACAACACAAGAACAATTAACAAAAGTAAGAGTAGACAAATAGGACTATATTAAACTAATGATCTTCTGCACAGCAAAGGAAGTAATAAGCAAAGCAAAAATGCAACCTATGGAATGGGAGAAAATGTTTGTAATCCCTATTTCTAGAGTAAATATGCAAAGTGTATAGGAATTCCTACAATGCATTATTTTTTTTTTTAAAAAAAAGAGTAAACCAATTAAAAATGGGTGAAAGAGTGAATAAATATTTCTCCAAAGAAGACATACCGGTGGCCAACTTGTGTTTGAAAGAGTATCACTAATGGTCAGGGAAATGTGAATCAGAACCACTCACTTTTGATTATTCTTTTTACATATTACAGGATTTTATTTGAAACTCTTCTGTTGAGTATCTTTGAACCTATGTTCAATAAGAATATTTGTCATTTCTTGTTCTGTCTACATCAGATTTTAGTATAAAGTTAATATTCACCTGTGGGAAATGAAATGACTATGTCTTGGGTTAGGTGATTATAGGGAATGCACTGGAAAGAAAAATAAATGCTTTCTGACCATTCTGAAGACAGGGACCATGCTTCACTTATCTAGTTAATGTATATCTAGGAGATAGGTCCTGTCTATACCCATAAATTCTTGTTATTGCAAGGAATATTTTAACCTGTCTTAACTTGTTTTCCTGCACATTTTCTATACATTATTACTGGCATTAGCCCACTGATGCATTGCTCATTGTTTCCCTAAATGTATGCTTAATAAATATGGGAGCTTGAGAGAAGCTTGGGGAGGCTTCCCTTAGCCTCCATTTTACCTTCTTGCATGGAGTCTTTAGTATTCCTTGCTGCCGTCCTCAGCTTTGCGAGACAAAGCCAAAAGCTGAACCCACATTCCCTCTTTTTCTATTCTCTATAAATAAATATTGATGTTATTTCTTCTTTTAATGACTGATAGAATTTGCCAGTCAATATATCTAGACCTTAATTTTGGAAGGTTTTTAAATATGCATTCAAGTTTTAAAATGTCTATAAGAATATTCAGGCTATCTATTACTTTTTGGTTGAGTCTTGTTATACAAAACTATCTTGTTATCAAGAAAACTACATTTTATTGGAGAAATAGCTAGAGGATATAGGCCTTTACACAACTGTGTGGTGTAGACTAAGAGAAGCATTGTTTTGTAAGCAGTGTCATCATGATCTTAGATATGATCCATTATATGGCCAAATTCCAAAGATAATTCATTTAGGATATTGAACAGATTATATTCTATAGGAGGAAGGACCCAGAAAAAACTTAAAACTGAAAAGTTGTCAGGGTCTTAAACGTATTGCTATTATTCAGAAAATACCTTGGTCATAACAAGAATTCAGTGTATAGTGAGGTGTTTGATCTACAAATCACACTCAGGGATTGAATCAACACAAGAGGGAAGAGGGATTGGCAACTGGGAACATGTTTCATGCCTACAAGTTGCAGCTGAAAAATGGACCATGTTAGAACAAAGATCTAAATCTTACAACAAGTTTGAGTTATTAAATTCCAAATGTACTTCCTTCTCTGACATTTTTAAAAATTTTTGTTGTTTTTGTTTTTATTACAACTAAGGTGGGGCTGAGCTTGTTGATAAAAATCTTCAGGATTATGGCTTGGCAGGGTGAGGGAGAAGTTATGGAATCAGGGATAGACAAAACACTATTTTTATAATTAATTTAAAAAATGAATAAAACATATCAAGGAAGCCAGTTAACTAGGGGATTTTTAAAAAGAAGTATAGTTTAAAAACCAACTGATATTAAAGCAATAAAAATCACTAGTATAATTGAGACATTATTAAATTAAATGCACTGTAATATCACAGAAGTCCAATAAGTTTGCCAAGATACTTTTACTGAGACAAATGGGTGACTTTGTACTAAAATAAAACAGGACTTATCAGGAATATTTCTACTGAGAACACTTAACATGCTGATCTCTGATATCATAATAAATCCAACAGCTTGGAAAAGCCCCAGGTAGAGACCAAAGGAAACAGTAATCTGAATATATACCAAAGGTTAAAAACTGTAAAGTGAACCTCAGAAATACAACTGAAAAATAAATAGATGGAGTGGGTTTGGAAAAGCTGATAATGGTTTATCCTGGAGCGATGTGTTCAGGTTTGAAGACAGAAGTAATGTAATGCACAGTGGTTCATAGCTGGCTATTAAAGGCACCACAATGTTTGGATAATTCTTATCCGTTGTAATATTATGAAACAATAAAAGTAATAGGACATCTGGAAGCCCATAAATCTTAGACAAAAGAAAGTTGTGACAAAGACTTTCCTTGATCAAACTTTAGTCAGGCTCCCCCAGTGCCCTCTTTTTGATAAAGCTTCATCCTGATTCAGAGTTTTTCTTACTATTTTAACAACTGTCAGAGTAACTTTTTCTTTAACAGTTGTGGCTTCTGTTCCATATTCTGACTGCATTGAATGTACTCAAAAATGCTCTAAAGGGGAAAAAATCATGTAACACTTTTCATACTCTGATCTCTAGCATTTTGCTATATGCTAAGAGAAGACCTATGTAGAGAAAAAATTAGATTTGATAGAATTATAAATTTTAAGCCTGAGTTATGAAAACAGTCTATACAACTTTGTGATTACTCACACACATTTTTCCAACATTTTAAATGATTATTTACAAGTATGACAGAGACAATAGTCTATATAAGAAGGGAAAAAAAGCCCTCCTTTACAGGTCATAAAGCCTCAAGCTTGGTTTTAATATTCTTTCATGGCTCTTTTTCCTAGAGTATTTCCCATTTTTTCTTTATTATTGGGCTCTGCATCTAGAACATTCATTACAGGCTTTATGTATACCATGTTGAACCAACTAGTTATGGTCCCTACCATCTTCTAGCAATTTGAAAAAGGCTTCTGAATTTGATTTCTCCAGTACCAGGAAAGAGCTACTGGTATGGTATGGTAGGAAGAAAGTTATAATAATCTAAAAGCCAGATTAAAAAAGTGTATTTAAGGGGTGCCTGGGTGGCTCAGTCAGTTAAGCACCTGACTTTGGCTCAGACTTGGCTCAGGTCATGATCTAGCAGTTCATGAGTTCAAGCCCTGCATATGGGCTCTCTGCTGTCAATGCAGAGTTTGCTTTGGATCCTGTGTCTCCCTCACACTACTCCTCCTTCAACCTCTCTCTGTCTCTCAAAACAAAATAAACAAAAAAAATTTTTGATAAAAAAAGAGTGTATTTAAGAAGAGGGAATGATTAATATTTTCAAATCTTGCTGAATGATTTCATAACCGGAGAACAGTTATCCTCAGATTTTACAAACTGAAATCATCATAGTCTTGATGAGATCAATTTTGGTAGTGTGGTGGATGAGAAAGCTTAATTGGAGTCAGTTTATGAGAAATGAAAGGGAAGAATTGGAAAAGTGAATATAGACAATTTGAAGAGTTTTGCTGTGTAGGTAAACACAGATGGGGCAATAAATAGTTGGTGGGCAAAAGTGGAGAATGGACAAGAGAAAATTTATCTATTTATGGTGTGTTTATTTTGTGAGGAAAAATACCAACATGTTTCTAAGGTGATGGAACTAATACATTAAATTGTAAAAGATAATCATGTAGGATAAATCAGGGAGAATTGCTGAAGCAATATCTTGAATAAATGAGACAGTATATGATCTCCTGCATAAATGACATAATTGGCAATGCAACCAACACATGCATATGCCATCTATAGTAATTGGAGGAAAAGCACAGGATTTGGGTGAAAATTTTGAGAAATGGATGGATAAGGGAGAATCTGAGAATATTACCTGAGGATGTCCTTAGTCAGTGACCAAAAGCTAAATCATAGGATTAGTTTGGAGCTTTTGAGATTATATTTAAATCTAGATTAGAGGACATAACTTCTCCAGGCACTAAAATACACATGCTCTCTCACTTCCCACCATTTCCCCCAACCTCCCCCAACTTAGACATATTAAAAACACAGCAAGCAGAAAGCTTGAGTCTCTGTCTCTGTCTCTCTCTTTCCCTCACTTATCTGCCTCTAATCACAATGAGGAAGTAATAAGAAAGAAATAAAATTTTCCACATTTAGGATTTTTGCTAGATTATGACTGTATAAACAAAAGGGGGGTAGATTATTCCTCCTCAAGGAAATGAAGAGACGAGTGGTGGCAAAGAGAACTGGGTGACGATAACTACTATAGAAAAGAGAGAAGTATGGAGGAACAGTGGACAAAGTCGAGACAAGCGGATCTATGGGGAACATCTAGTAAAATATCCTGGGGGGTGGAGGGAAGATTTTGTTGTCAGAAGAGTTATCTAAGCCACTTCTTTTTCTGTCAACTTTTGGAGACCAGCCTACCTTATCTATTGATACCACCTCCAGATTATGAAGTCATATCATCAGCTAAAGGGACTATGTGTTTTTGAAAATGTGAAGACCAGCTTGTCTTCCCCTGCACAGATTTCTACTCCCTGCACGATGGCAAGCTATGAAAACAATGGAAACAAATTAGTTTTTAAATTAAGGAATTAAAAACAAATTTAACATGAACTTCCAGTATACAGAAATGCCTTCTCTTTCTTAGAGTTGGAAGGAAATGTATTTTCCCCTCAGACAGCAATTTGACAGAATGTTAACATTTTTATAGATAAAATTGATTTCCATTCATAACCACACCCATGAAATGGCAGATCATTTTGAAGACAAATAAGTAAAAATTGATGGCTACTATAATTGAAGGCTTATTCCAAAACGGGCTTGTTAAATTACAGTAAATTTGTTTTCTGTGTCCACTCCAGCCTCTTCTCTGGTAGGTGGCTACATTTCAGATAAAGATGAATGTGCCTAATTCTCTAAACATGAGCCATCATTCCAATTCGTCTGTAGTGTCGCTAGGGGGAGGAAGAATAAGGCCCTCCCCTCAAAATGTACACACCCTAATCCTTGGTACCTGTAAGTCTGTTACCTTACAGAGCAAAGGGGACTTTGAAGATGTAATTAAGTTTATTGACCTTGAGATGGGGAGACTACCATGGACTCTCTGTCTGGACCCAGGTTAATCATATGAGTTGTTAAAAGTACAGGACTTTCCAGGCTGTGGTCAGAGAAAGATCTGAGAAAAATTGGCCAACACTGCTGACTTTCAAGGCGGAGGAAGGTCCCATGAGCCAAGCAATGTGGAAGGCCTCTAGAATTTAGAAAAGGAAAGAAAATGGAGTCTCGATGCCTTCAGAAGGGAATGTAGCCCTCTGACTGATTTCTGCCCAGTAAGCCCCCTGTGAGACTTTTGACTTACAGAATTGTAAGTAATAAACAGTGTTATTTAAACCACTAAATTTGTGGTGATATATCCCTTAAAGGTAAAGCATTCCTAAGGGCAAGGGTTACCTCTCAATCCTGGCATTTTTTACAATGAAAATAAATGTCCCATATTAAAAAAAAAACAACCACATATAAATAGTCTATGTTGATAAACTATGTTCTCATTTACATTTCAAAATATGCTTTTCTTCAGGATATCTTTAAAGAAAGAGTTCCCTTGAATCATTTAAAAATAATGTTTAGAATACAGTGTAGCTATGTGGACTTTTTTAAAAAATTCAGTGGTTATACAGATAAATATGCACAAGTTTGTTAATATGAAAGCCTGCTTATGGTTGGACATAGTTCTCATGTGCTAGCTTGGCATTCAACTCATCTATTGAATGGATGAAATGTTAAATAATGGAGGAGGAATAAAAGGAGTAGATGAATGAATGAATGGATTCTTAGCTATATAGTGTAACTATCATTTAAAAAACATCTTCCGGGGCACCTGAGTATCTCAGTTGGTTAAACATTTGACTTCGGTTCAGATCACATATCATCATTTGTGAGTTTGAGCCCCACGACAGGCTCTGTGCCGACAGCTCAGAGCCTGGAGCCTGCTTAGGATTCTGTGTCTCCCTTTCTCTCTGCCTCTCCCCCTTTCACGATCTCTCTCCCTCTCTCTTTCTCTCTCTCTCTCTATGTCATAAGTAAACATTAAAAAAATAAAATCAATCTCTTAAAAAAATAAAAATATTGTCCTACCTTCTGATTCATCTTAGAAAGACCCAACAAATTGTGTCTCAGCATCAGATCTCTTTTCCAAAATCTAGTATCAAACACAGAAATAGTCAATAAATAAGTTTTGTGTTAGTCACATCTCATTTATGTATCCTTTGATCACATTTACACTATATTATTATTCAAGTATTCAATCTATTCTCTGTTTCTTTAATGTGAAAGTATTTAAATCATGTAACATAAAGGTTGTGAGCATAAGGACACATCCATTATCCCATTAATATCTGGGTTATATTTACTATTACTGAAATTTAAGCTGCAAGGCATTATTCTGAGTATAAAAGAACCACTACTTAGTAAAATCATATTTTAGAATATAAAATCCCTGATTAATTATATCTGTAATCTCTTTCCAGCAGGTCCCCTCTTAGGCAGCATCATATACCAAAGGAATGTAAACATTTAATAAAAAGCTGATATGTCAACAATACTTCTAGAGCTTAACTTTATTTTATTAAATTGTTTTTGTTCTTGTCCACATGTACTACAGAGATGTTTATACAATCGAAGTCATAGTTGATCGTAATATTTTATTATTCACCTTACACGTAGTGATATTTAACTGATATCTGTCATTATACATGTATATAAATTACTCTCATAGTTTCTGACAAGTTCATATTAGTGATTGATAAAGCATAACTTACAATGTAATTGTTACCTGCTTCTGCTAATTTAAGTTGGTCAGGTATGAAAGTCAACATAAAACTCTATTTTTTAACTTTTATAATCTAAAAAAACACTATGTGATCAATATATTTGCAACTGGCACATGAATAGAAGGTGCGCTCATATTAGTGGTTAAAGAGAATGCTGTGTTTTCTGCTTTAAAAATCAATATGTAGGGGCACCTGGGTGGCTCAGTCGGTTAAGCGTCCGACTTTGGCTCAGGTCATGATCTCACAGTTCATGGGTTCGAACCTCGCGTCGGGCTCTGTGCGGACAGCTCAGAGCCTGGAGCCTGTTTCAGATTCTGTATCTCCCTCTCTCTGACCCTCCCCTGCTCACACTGTCTCTCTCTCTCTCTCAGCAATAAATAAAACATAAAAAAAATCAATATATAGAATACTCTAAAGTATCAACAACTGGTTTCCTCCTGCATCCCAGGAGGCTTCATGGCTACCACAGATGATGTGTGTGTTTTCAATGAATGCCAAATAATTTGAAAATTGTCTAAGCTATATAAATTTTCACTTTAGAGCTGGAACAAAGTCACACTAAAGCTAAGTATAAAAATGCTTCAATTTCTTGAATTTGCCATATGTATGCAAATTCTCCCTTCCATTGGTCTGAATAATAATAATAATAAATGACTAAACTTAGAAATTCAGAATGAGAAAGAAGTAATAGAAATACAGTCTGACAAAACCAAATCTGTCACATGTCTCTCTAGCCACCTCACTATCTACTTATAAAAGATTCAATCAGAATAAAACTTAAAGCAATCTTGAAGCAGATGAACTTCAAAGCCCTCTCTGTTTGCCCTGCATCTCTCAAGAACAGCAATTCTCATAATCCCCCTCCTGCAGCATTTGTTCCATCCATGCCAGTTTCTTCCTGGTCACTTACCTGTCTATGCTACTTCTCTACTGTTGAAGCTTTTGTTGGTTTTACTACATCAGCAGGAATATGAAAAGCAGTGTTGAAGTGTACTTTCTATCTACATTATTGAACTTCTTTAGAAATTCTCAGGCATAAATGTGGTACTTATATGTTCTTTTATTCATTAAATAAGGAATGAATAGTTTTCATCTTGATGACTTACATATACATGCACATATTTCCAAGGTAGGTACAAGAATCTGGCAATACATGGGTTTAACTCTACTTTTGCTCTGTGAGAACAAGAATTAGATTTTATTCATCTTTTTTTTTTTAATATTTTTTATTTATTTCTAGGAGAGAGAGAGAGAGACAGCGTGAGCAGGGGAGGGTCAGAGAGAGAGGGAGTCACAGACTGAAACAGGCTCCAGGCTCTGAGCTGGCAGTCAGCACAGAGCCCGACGCGGGGCTCGAACCCACGAACCGCGAGATCATGACCTAAGCGAAAGTCGGACACTTAACCGACTAAGCCACCCAGGGGCCCCAGATTTTATTCATCTTTGAGTTTCCATTGTTATAAGAGTGCTTTGCACAATGTTAAAAGCTATAACTTTGTCAGGTAAATGTGTATGTACCCACTTAGCATAAGACCATTGTTTCAATAATCTCTATCACATTATTAGAGCAGTTCTTTGAGATGGAAGAGTTAAATTTTCTGTGTCTCAATTTGTTTTACTTTCTAAGTAGATTCAACAATATTATTTTTACAGATTTTTTTCTAGTGAAAAATGTTGGATCTTTACATTTCACCGTACCACTACTAATTTTCTGGGCCCATCTTTAATGTGTTTCAGATGAAACTTTTCACTTATGAAATTTAAAAATGTTATATTCTTTGACTACATTTGTATAAATATCCCAATGAACCAAGTGCATATTGGTTGTCTACCAAAGTTGTATTCCTTTATTAAAAAAAATTATATAAAGTCTCTGCTTATGTTATGATTGCTTTCTCCATTAATTGTCTTGAAGCATTTGTGCATAATATGCTACTTGGTACCCCAATTTTCTGATGAAATTCTTCTGGAATATGGTTTACAAAAACCTTATCCTATATCATTCCTGAAGTAATGATTTATAAGTAAAAGAGAACTCCAAGATGCTATGACAATGAGTCTACTCAAGTCTACTTGACTTTGCTTTTCAATCCCTCAATAGTTGATATGCTAAGGAATTGTCCCTACAGGTATGTGAACAATTTTTTTTCTCCTTATTTGACTATACTATCATGTCTGGGAATATAACTACTCTTTCAAATGCTGAGTCTGATTTTTACTTGCTCAAATGTTCATCAATCACTTATTTGATTATAATGGCTAATTAAGTTACAAAGATGATTGAATATTAAACCCAAAATGTAAAGGAATCACTTAATATTTTCATGGCTTATTTTTATCTGTGTAAAATGTATTAGAAGAATGCATAATTACATGAATAAATACATAAATACATTGATCAGAATGTCCCCAAATATTGGTGACAAAGAATATTTTGTACTGATCTTTACCTTTCTGTTTCTGTTACTTCATATTTTGACTGCCCTTCAATAGGTCCTGCAAGTAATTTTCCAGCTGATTACTCTTATTGCTTGAGTACTATTTTATTATATAATTCTACATTATAAATTACACATATCTCCTTTTGGGAATAATTTTATTTGGTAGCTAATGGGCCATTATATCTGGCACACATGACTAGCAAAGAAGAATATTAGGCACTGGTATTTCTTTGTTTTTCACCTATTTCTTAACATCACACAGTCATTGGTCCATGCTGAAGTCTCAGCACTGTCTTTTCTCCATCTTACCCAGGAAAAGCCAGGGAAAGGAAAGTGGAATTTGGCAGGAGATTAACAGCACCTGCTTTGACTTCTTCAAGGTTTTCAATAGAAGAGACAACAGCCAGTATTTTTCAAGGGTTGGCTTTTTCATGGTGCATTCATTTTAAGCATTCAGTGTGCAAACCTATTTCTCTCCTTGCTACCTTCTCAGATCTCTGCAGTACTCTACTGATAATTATCATAAACCTTGAAAATAATCAGTGAAACAATACTTCTCCAACAATCAAAATTCATTTTCTATTAGAGTTATGTTTCCATAGAGGAACTCAATTGTTACATCCTTTACTAAAAAATATAGTTGTTGGTTTTTTAGTTTCTTTTTTCTCTAATAAATTTTTATCTAAATTTCAATTGTTAATATGCAGTATAATATTGGTTTCTCTTGTAGAATTTATTGATGAGCACTGGGTTGTTGTGTGCACGTGATGAATCATTAAATTCCATACTGGAAACCAATAAAAAGTAGTTTTTTCGCAAGAAAATATTCTTTGTTCTCATTCCATGGTTCTGAGCATTAAATTCCTTTGTATGAATTTAAATTCTTACATTATGATTTATTGGGAAGACACTTCTACTTTTAAAATGTCAAAGAACCTGATTCCTAGGTAAAATCTCATTTTAGGTTTTCTTTTTGTGAAATAAACATAGGAGGTTATGCTGTCTTTGAGTGACTGTCATCCACTGATATTACTCACTAGGGAAATAATTTAACATAGGAAGTTATATTGTCTGTGAATGACTGTCATCCACTGATATTATTTCAGTAGGGAAATAACTTCACTAGGGAAGTTATTTTTGTTTAAATAATTAATTAATGACTTAGTGTAATTTAAGCCAGTGTATAGGACCAAAAAAGGGTAGGGGGTGGAATTCTTCCAGAAAGTCATTGTATATACTTTTGAGATGTGTATATAGGTAATTTTCAAATTATATAAGAATATATTTAAAATATGTTCCAAGCATTATAGCATCACAAAGGAAAGAAAGACTAAGAATATATAAACCATGAAATTTAGGGGTCAGTCTTTTTAGAATAAAGCATTTTGAGCTGGATATTGAGAACTTATAGTTGGATATTTGTAACAGCCTCTCACTAGTGAGTCTAGAGCAAAGAAATAAGTTCAATAACTAGTGGTAGAAAGGTGGCTAAAAAGATATGAAAGTAGAATAGTTGCAAAGTTTGGGTATTTTAGATTTGGGCATTTTATGTTGTACTCTTTTGAAAAATCAATTTTAAAAATTTTGGATGATTCCTGTTGATTTTTGTTGAAACAATCAAAAAACTAAAAGACAACGTTCAGAATGGGAGAAGATATTTGTAAGTGACATGTGATAAAGGGTTAATATCCAAAACCTATAAAGAGCTTATCAAATTCAACACCCAATAAACACATAATCCAGTTAAGAAACAGGCAGAAGACATGAATAGACATTTTTCCAAAGAAGACATACAGATAGCTAACAGACACATGAAAAGATGTTCAACATCACTGGTTATTGGGGAAATACAAATCAAAACTGTAAAAGGTATCATCACCTCACACCTGTCGAATGGCTAAAATCAACAGGACAGGAAACATGTGTTGAAGAGAATGCAGAGAAAGGGCATCCCTCTTACACTGTTCGTGGGAATGCAAACTGGTGCAGCCAGTGTAGTAAATAGTATGAAGGTTTCTCAAAAGTTAAAAATAGAACTACCATGGGGCGCCTGGGTGGCTTAGTTGGTTAAGCGTCCGACTTTCACTTAGGTCATGATCTCGCGGTTCGTGGGTTCGAGCCCCGCGTCGGGCTCTGTGCTGACTGCCAGCTAAGAGCCTGGAGCCTGTTTCAGAGTCTGTGATTCCTTCTCTCTCTGACCCTCTCCTGCTCACACTGTCTCTCTCTCTCTCTCTCTCCTAGAAATAAATAAAACATTAAAAAAAATTAAAAAAAAAATAGAACTACCCTACAATCCATCAATTGCACTACTAGATATTTGTCCAAAGGATAAAAATATACTTATCCAAAGGGACATATGCACCTTGATGTTTATAGCAACATCGTCGACAATAACCAAGTTATGAAAAGAGTTCAAATGTCCATCACCTGATAAATGTGTGTGTGTATATATATATATATATGGAATACATACAATGGAATATTACTCAGCCAACAAAAAGAATGAAATCTTGCCATGTGCAAGGTTGTGTAGCTAAAGTATATTATGCTAAGTGAAATAAGTAAGTCAGAGAAAGACAAATACCATATGATTTCACTCATATGTGGAATTTAAGAAGTGAAACAAATGAACATGGGGGGGAAAGAGAGAGGCCAACTATAAAACAGATTTTTAACTATAGATATCAAACTTAGGGTTACTGGAGGGAAATGGGAAGGCAGATGGTTCAAATGGATGAGGGGTATTAAGGAAGACACTTATTGTGATGAATCACTAAATTTTACTCCTGAAACTAATATTACACTATATGTTAACTAACTGGAATTTAAACAAACTTGAAACATACATATATACATACATAAATATACAAAGTTTGGATAAAAATAGGAACAAAGAAGACTAAGATGTACAAAAGAAATAGTACAAATTATTTATTAGAAAAGTGTCAAAGATGCAGAGTGTTGGAAAGGTAGAGGGGTATATTATGTAGGATGTTCTCACCATGTCAACTGTTGTGGGAAATTAAAGTTTGAAAAGATCCTAGTAAATTGTATCAATGAAAAGTTTGTTAAAACTTACTAATTTTTAGTTAGTATAATTTAGAGTTCTATGAAATATATAACCAAATTTTGAGTTTTGTCGATGACCTCCTTTGATTTTCCTTCTGTTTTACTATAATAATAACTATTATTCATTGTCACTGGTTTTTCATGGTGGATATGTAAATCATTTTGCATGAGTCTATGACTTCATGCCATGGAGGCCATTCATACTGTAAATGAAAGCAGAGACATAAATAAAATCTCTATCCCTGTTTTTGTTTGTATCGTTATTCTATTCATTGTAGAATCTACTATTCATGTGTGCTCTCCGTACACTCTCCTATTCTCCTATAAGAGCATCTCTGTCACAGACTTTGAGTCTGGAGTTCTCTCTTGTCTAGCAAGAGAGTGGATGCAGAATTGAATATGAGAGAGGCCAAGGTCCAGGAGGAGACAGAGCCCAGAACAGGGGTTTTGTCTCCATATTTATAGAGCTCACAAGATATTACCCACATGGTGAACGTGAAGAAAACAAGATCTTACACACGTGAATGTGGAGAAAACAATCAGACAGTGTTCATTAACCTGTGTGTGTAAGAAGCAAAGGATTTGGGGGCAAATGGTGTTTGTAATCACGGTACAGTGGTGCCAGATGCCTGCAGGTGATACACCAAGTTACTCTTGATCCCATTACAATAGCTCCTTAACTAACTTCAGCTGCTTTCACCCTATGACGGCAGCTTTTGGCCCCAAGCTTTTTTCCTAACACTTTTATGTAAGTAGAACCCATTTCTCCACACAGCCCAACTTTTGACATTTTCATTCTATTCCTTTACATAATTATATAATAGATTTGACTATTTACCTTTTACAGTTATGCTTATCCACTAATATTAAAAATTAGTTAAGGTTATTTTACTTCTTCATTTGAACAGTATTTCTAATAGGACACATTTCTATGACAGTAATGATTAGATAAAAATACATCTATATTTTAAATATACTGACAATTATAAGGTTCCTACAATTTATCTTCACCAGTAATTACAAGGGATTCAATTTCCTCATTTTACCAGCCTGCTTATTTTCATTTCCTTTAAACCTTTACTTATGGGATAAGTGGTCTTTCATTATTTTAACTGTACATTTATTTGCTTTATAATAGGATTTATTATTTTTTCTTTTTAAATAGTTTATTGTCAAGTTGATTTCCATATAACACCCAGTGCTCATCCCCACTGTGCCCTCCTCCATGCCCATCACCCCCCTCGCCTCACCCCCAATAATAGGATTTATTGTTATTGAACATTTTATTTTTCTCCTTTTTTGATGGGCCTGTTTCTGTTGGTATTGATTATAAGAATTATATATTATGGGTATAAACTCTTTATTAGGTCATGATTTATAAAACATATTTTCCCAAATTATTGTTTGTCATTTAAATTTATCTTGTTAGGAATTTTAGTAGTATATCACTTTTTATGTAGAACACATACCAGTATTTTTATGTTTTCTACCTCTTGTGTCCCTCTTCTCTCTAATACTATATATATCTCTCAACTACCCATTTAATCTTTTAGAACATTTTAAAGTTTATTTTTATATTAATATTTTAATATAATATAAATATTATAGCAGACATTTTTAGAAGTTCCTAAGGTGAGACAAGGAGATATTTTTAATATTAATTTATTATGTAATTATCATAAAAAGATGCCTCACTTATATTTCTACATGCACTTGGTCTTGATTCTAGACTTTACGTTAATTTGTTAATCTGATTATATATCTTGATAGTGGAATGAGTATATTTTGTTTATCATCATATAGGATATGTTTTAATATTTGAAAAAGCACTTTATCATTTTCAAAAATCACAGACTTTGAAATTTATCTCACAAATGTATTCTACCACATTAGATTTGGAAAACATAAATAAAAGTACTTTTGTTATTGAGATTGCAATAAATTTATGGATTTATACTCAATGCATTTACTACATCACTTATGATGGTCTGCCATTTTTCAAAAAATTGTTTTGGTTCCCCATAAAAAACAAAGCTTTTAAAGCTTTCATCAGTACACAACTTATTATTTTCTTACTAATATTTTATATACTGCTAACGAGAGCCATTGGCCTGATGAGGGGCTCAAACTCACAAACTGTGAGATCATGACCTGAGCCAAAATCAGAGGCTTAACCGACTGAGCCACCCCGGTGCCCCTGTATTATATTTTAAACAAGTTACTGCTGACAGGAAAGTTATTTTAGCTACACTGCTATGGCATACAGAAGGGAAACTTTTTCTGTTGTTTTATTCCCTTTTTACTTATTTCTCTCTGTTAGTACTTACCTCTCAGCTGTGCCCAAGATTAAGCCACAATGCCATTGAAGAACTCAAACTGTGACTAGAAATTCTATCTCTTCTTTTGAAAGAGAAAACAGATAGCTCAGAAAGACAGTGAAACTACACTGTGAAGTCAGGTGTATGATACAGTAATGGGGAATTTTTTTAAATAGTAAAGTAATACAGAACATGCAAAGTATCAATATGTATATATGTGTGTGGAGGGGTGTGTCTCTGTATGTTTCTATGTGTGTATATATGCACAACAATAGGTATATCAAAATAAATAAATCTTCCTGCCTGTTCGCTTTTCACATATTCTCCCAGATATTTTTTCAAGGTTTCTATAAATATCTCCACATAAAGGCTGTAAAAAGTGTTGGTTAATATTTGTTATATAAAAATACCCACGAGAAACAAAGTTCTAATCATTTTGAGTTCCACCTCATAGACAACATATATTTTCTGGTAGGTTGAAATAGACTGGTTTATGTAAAGTGAGTCTGAAGGGCTGGCTGACTATATCCCCTGAAAAATGATAATTATAAAGATGAATGAACTTTATTAATATTTTCTCTTTCTCTCCTCTATGACATGGTATCTATTATGGGTATTGTTTAAGACAGTGCCAAAAAATGATGATAGAAGACAGTTGTGGACATTGGGTATCAATATTCTGTGGGTTTAACTATCGTGAGAAAGTCCCAAGTTACGAATCCTACAGTGATTGTTGGTTCTGCTGAGGTGCAAATTCAACTGCGTAAACGCCAGGAGGTGGTGTGACAGCTGTTGGCACTTAGCTCCTCAGTGAGTATATAGTAACGAAGTTTTCTGAATGCAAGACTTACTTTGTGTGAAGGATTTGTCCTCAGCGGTTTCGTAAATTGACATAATCAGGTAACTACTTTTATTGCTGTCCTCTAGGAAAATAAAGACACACACACTCACACACGCACGCATACACACTAGCACAGCAAAGTCTGTTCAGTTCTTACTAAAGTCCTCAGTGAAGACTACATTTGTCTTGAAATTGTGAAATTAATTTTTCACCTATTCTCAGTGCTATCTTCAATGGTCCTTGTCTATTAAGATGTAGATGTACTTATTTATACTGCGTTGGTTAGTATATGCCTAATTTTAGTCACTAATACTACTTGTCATATATTTGGCATTATTTCCTGTAGCACATCATGCTGTGAAGTACAGTCATACAAGGTTAATTCCTTCTAGTTGCATTAACATTGATGAAAAGCACAGAAGCATGTAATTTCATATAAGAACTATAAGAAACAGATGCTAAAGAAACTTGCTTTCAGTTACATAATTTACTTAAGTGATTTGCTACTATTTATTAAGTCAAATATCCCAAACACTGCCTCAAAGAAACAGAATTCAATAATCTATTTTTCAGTATAATTGTTCCTTTCCCCATTGACTTTTGCCCATGGCATATTTCTAGCTGTAAATGTAAAATAAGCTTAATATGTATACCTAAGAATTAAAAATGTTACAGATGTACCAATGTACATAGGAATTACCTAGTGAGAGGAATGTATGAATTAATATTGATATTAAATCACATTGCATTTAGACATAAAATCCAACAGAGGCATTATAGTATTTCAAAGTTGTTAAAAGCACAAATATAAAGCTTCAAATCTATGGGAGAAATTTATGGAAAAATATTTTGTTTTTCTTCTCTTTCCCCCTTTGTAGCTCTAGCAGAATAGCAAATTCAACACGTAATTCACTATATATCAAGCTCCACCTTAATCCTTATTCCTTATTCAGGTAAACATGCAAATAAATGTGGAGATGTCATTTTTAAAAAGAAGAGAGCATTAGAAAATATTATAGTCTTAATTAGAAGAAAACATTTTGAAGCTGTATTTCTTTTGTAAAACACTTGTGGCTAATATTACAATTGACTTAAATCTAGACTTCATTCATTCTGCAAAGTCCATCCTAGATAAAAATCCATCTGTTTTTCTTTACGAAAATGCATGGGATAGGAAAAATTCAACTTTTACATAAAATGATTTATTTTCTTATCTACTTGCTCTGATGATTTCACATTTCCTAAAAAATCATCAGAAAAAAAAGTGACAATGGCCTTGAAACAACTTGATATTCTTGACTGTGTAATGAAAATGGTCTTTAAAAAAGACCATTATTTTCAGGGAATCTTAAAAGTTTTGTTTACCTCTTTTTTATAAACAACAAAACTTTAAATATCACAAGTGAATAAGTCAAATCTCTCAAGGTATCTTGCTCATAAACAGGACTGTAGTTAGGGTGAGATGATGAGGCACTCACTTCAGATGCAGAATTTAGGGTTTAACAAATAATTAGAATTCAAGATAAAAATTTTAACACAGGGGCACCTGGGTGGCTTAGTGGGTTAAGCGTCCAACTTTCGCTTAGGTCATGATCTCTCGGTTCGTGGGTTCGAGCCCTGCATCGGGCTCTGTGCTGACAGCCAGCTCAGAGCCTGGAGCCTGTTTCAGAGTCTGTGACTCCCTCTCTCTCTGACCCTCCCCTGCTCATGCTGTCTCTCTCTCTCTCTCTCTCCTAGAAGTAAATAAAACATTTAAAAAAAATTTTAACACAATATTTTAAAAAATTTAATGTCAAAAATCAATAATGGGCAAAATATCAAACTTTTAAATAAAGGAATTTATCCAGCTCTTGTATGGCTCTGTTCCACCTTATTCCCTCCTAATACATAGTTACTGAATAATTTTTAAAACCATTTAATAAAATTGGAAATTTTGATTTCCAACCATTAAATAACAGTCATGCTACTAAAAGTCATGATTGTTTGTGGTAACAGAAGAGAAAGAGAGATTGCTGATAATTTCATATCTATCGATGCTGACCTTGGAGAAAGTGGAAGTTCTAAGGAGAAATACATTTTATTAAAAAATAAACATATTAAAATACATTGATTACCATCCTTTGTTTTTCTTCATTGATCATTCAAAGAAAAACAGTTCACATCCATCATTGTTTGTATTTTTAAATACATAGCACATTTCCATCATTAATTATTTTCACTGGACATAATTTATTATTCACTAATTTTTACATGGCTACTCTTATTTTGTACTTCCCGTGAAGCATCTTTACATTTTCCCTCGGAGACACCATCTGTAAATTTCATCCACTAGCCAATCAATAAGTAACCAATAAATCTAGTCATATTACATAGAGAAACAGCCAATGTAACTAATATTGGGGTAGGAGATAGTAGGAAATACTTAATGAAATCAAATATGACAGAGTTTGAACATCTTCATTTCCAATAGCATACTTACTCTATCTTGTTTTTTTAATCCAACTATCATATATTTCTGTGTCATTGCACAGTACTTTTGGCCTTTTGAGAAAATTCTGCTGATTGTTTAAAATCTTCTTGAGTTACTTAGGTAAAATTGGATTTAGAATTGTTTAAAAACAGAAAGTAGGAGATTTAAGAAATGAGGACTCAGGCTGGGAATATGCTAAATATGACAGACTTAACTTAGCAAAGAATTAATAAAATAGAATCTCTAATGAAAATCAGAGATAGTAGAAATAACTTAACTGAAAGCAGATGGTTGCCATAGTAACAAGATACATTCACTCCGGTGTTGATTGAAAGGAACAGATCTCAGAATTAATACAGGCCACAGAGGATGGTATCTTTGGGAATCTTTCTGCTTGCCAAATGTTCTGCCCTAGTAAAAGATGGAGAGATGGAAGGCCAGGATGGCTATGAAGATATTACAAATGAGAAAATTCTTTTGGAATCCAGCTAATATTAGCAGAAGGTGACTCTGAATCTATGTAGTTCAAGCAATGGGGCAAATACTTAATGTTTAAAAGTTGAGCTGAGGTGACAAATAGATTTCATCTTGAGTGCTATCCTTAATTGATTTGGTTGTGGATACCTGGAATCATAATGCAGCCATCTGTTATAGATTCAGTCTAAAAGAATGCAGGTAAGAGACAAGTCACTGATTCCTGGGGACAAAGGTGCAAGTATTCCTATTGTCTGCTTTTGGAACATGAGCCGGGGAAAGCACACAAGAATCAAAAAGCTTTCAGCAATGAGAACTAGCAAAATTGAACTACTGGTGTACGCAAGATTCTAAAAGCCCAACCAATTTAGCATAATCTACCACCAGTACTGCTAGCCTGAAGCTATTCACACCCACAATACCAGCATATAAACACCCAAACAAAAAAGAAGACATTTCTGGTTTTGGAAAAGGAAAAATGTATAAAAAATTAGCTCACTTGGACTACCTGTAGGGGTTTAGCTACAAAATCAATTGCTCCTATTTTGAGTGTATGTTTGCAAAAAACAAACAAACAAAAAACAATATTTTTCTCCATATTATCTATTAAGAACACATTTAGTAAGTTATATTATTTTTTAATTGTTTAATTTGATTGAGAAGTTGACTTGTGTCTGTGTCTGCTAGAACTAACTCATCAGAAGACAGAGAAAAAGCCCAACACAGGTAAATAAGTAAACTACATTCTATTGAGAGAAAAAATTCTTCCCAGAGGAATTTTAGGCTCTGGGTGAATGGACAAGTTTTTAGACATATATTTATCAGGATATTCTATGGTAAGAATATTTGTATTGAGTTTACAATAAAGAATAAAAATCTTTATTTGGAAAATTTTTATAATAATTACTCTCATTGTTACACCTTTCTTTCTATAAAAATCATGTAAATTGTGATATAAGAAGCAGATAAATCCAGAACTGCCCTGGATGATCATGATGGAAAGACTGGGTACCTCACAGACTCAGATTTTTTTTTATTTTTCCATCACCTCACCCCACCTTGCAACAGCTTTGTGGTATCTCTTATGCTGAGAATCACTGGAAAGTAGGCAAAACTTTTGACCAACTCTTTTTGTATACAAATATCAGAGTAGTTTTTAAAATCTAATAGTGGCTTCCTTTTAACTCCAAAATAAACAGCAATTTAAAAAAAAAACACCAAAAATAGGCTACCATGTGGAGAATATCTGGACATGGACACATTTCAGAATAGGAAGGGTCATTGGTAGATTAAAGCATTAGTCCAAGAAAGACATGGTTGTGATATAAATCATGACAGTTGCCATGTTGGGTGAGATGTGGGACAGAGAGGAGTGTGGACAGGTTCAAAAGGATATTTAGATGGGAGAATTAGATGGGTGGAGTGCTTTGTTGGCTATGGGAAAGGGAAGAGGGACACATCAAGAAAGAAGACTGGTTTTTTTGATTGGCAGTAAAGTGAGAGTGCTTCTATTCACAACATAACAAATTCAGCTATAGTAAGTTCAGTCTAACACGTGCTGAGTTTTGAGGTCCCTGAGGACCATCAAGAGGGGATACTGGTTAGACCAATTGATAGGTCTATGAATCAGGAAATAGATGGCTATACATATATATATATCTGACTGTCAGATGGATACATTTTTGTGTGTATCTGACTATTGGATGGAGACATCTTTGTGTGTGTGTGTGTGTGTGTGTGCGCATGAGTGCCTGTGTGTGTGTGGTTATGACTGACAACTGGGGCCATGACAATTGATGAGATCAGTCTGAACGTGAAGAGTAAATTGGACAGAAAAAAGGGGAGTGGAAAGGAAAGATACAAGAGTCTACAGAAGAGTTGAGTGAGGAGCATGGGAAGAACAGTCCACCTAGAAGAATAAAATACTGGTCACATAATATATTTCTCCAGCACTACTCTTAGGTGAATATCTTTTTTAAAATGTATATTAATTCAAGTTAGTTAACATACCATGCAGATTGGTTTCAAAAGTAGAACCCAGTGATTCTTCACTTACCTATAACACCCAGTGCTCATCCCAACAAGTGCCCTCCTTAATCCCCATCACTCATGTATCCCAACCTCCCCCACCCACCTCCCCTCCAGGAACCCTCAGTGTGTTCTCTGTATTTAAGAGTCTCTTATGGTCTGTTTCCCTCTGTTTTTATCTTATTTTTCCTTCCCTTTCCTCCTGTTCATTTTGTTCATTCTTTAATACCACATATGAATGATGTCATATGATATTTGTCTTTCTCTGAATGTCTTATTTGCTTAGCATAATACGATTTAGTTACATCCATGTTGTTGCAACTGGCAAGATTCTTTTTGTTCACTGAGTAATATTCCGTTGTATATATACACCACATCTTCTTTATCCATTCATCAATTGATAGACATTTGGGCTCTTTCCATAATTGGGCTATGGTTAAGTGCTGCTAGAAACATTGGGATGCATGTACCCCTTTGAATCAGTGTTTTTGTATCCTTTGGATAAATACCTAGTAGTGCAGTTGCTGGGTCCTAGGGTAGTTCTATTTTTAGCTCTTGAGGAAACTCCATACTGTTTTCCAGAGTGGCTGCACCAGTTTGCATTCCCACCAACAGGACAAAAGTGTTCCCCTTTCTCTGTATATTTGCCAACAAATGTGTTCTTTTCTGAGCTGTTTATTTTAGCCATTCTGGCAGGTGTGAGGTGGTATTTCATCGTGGTTTTAAAATACATATATTTAAAATCTTTATTTGAGTATAGTTGACACAATGTTACATTAGTTTCAGATGTACAACATAATGACTCAGCATTTCTATGTTACGTTATGCTCATCATAAGTGTAGCTATGATTTGTCATCATATGACGCTATTACAGTATCATTGACTATATTTCTTATGCAATGCCTTTTATTCCTGTGACTTATTCATTCCGTAATTGGAAGCCTACACCTCCCACTCACCTTCATCCATTTTGCCCAAACCCCAGCCCCCTTCCCTCTGGCAACCTTCTAATTCTCTGTATTAGTAGGTCTGATTCGCTTTTTGTTTGTCTGTTCATTTATTTTTTTAGATTCCACATATAAGTGAAATTATATGGTATTTGTCTTTCTCTATCTGACTTACTTCGCTTAGCATAATACCCTTTAGGTCCATCAATGTTGTTGCAATAGATGAATATCTTTTTAAAACTCCCACTTTAGGGGCACCTACGTGGCTCAGTCGGTTAAGTGAACAACTTTGGCTCAGGTCATGATATCACAGTCCGTGAGTTCAAGTCCTGCATTGGGCTCTGTGCTGACAGCTCAGAGCCTGGAGCCTGCTTCAGATTCTGTGTCTCTCTCTCTCTCTGCCCTCTTCGTCTCATGCTCTGTCTCTCTCTGTCACTGAAAACTGAATAAACCTTTAAAAAAAACTAAAAAAAGCCCTTCTACTTTACTACTATAATTTTAGTGTCCAGATGTCATTGCAGTATTGTTTACCTTTATAAACATAAAGGACAAAAAAATAATTGGATTTTGCAGTTGAGATTACTGGAAAGCTAGGGTTATAGCTCAATGTCTAGATATTCCAGATTCAGAAATCATTTGATCCTATTTTGATTGGTGAGTGGAATTGGAATCCTATTACATACAGATTTTTGTTCATGAATTGCAATTCAAAATCCAAAAGTTATGACTGCCATAATAGAATATAAGCATATAAATGTACTTAATTAATCTATAAAAATAATTTAAAATGAGAAAAACTAATCTAAAAATATATCTTCCAAATAACAGTTTTATATTGGGAAAAATCTGGGATAAATGAGTTAAAATTTTAATTGTATATTTCAAAGAAACTCTATGTGGTCTAAGTTACTTTTAGAGGAAAGTTGATAACTCTTCACATAGTTTTAAAGGTCAATAAGAAAAGAAATAAAAACCCAGTACAAGGTTATAACAAAAATAAATTTGCAAGGGAAAAAATGGGGAAGAAATGAAAAGAGAAATGAGATAAACTCATACAATTTAATTTCCTTAAAATTATTTTAAGTAAAATTGGCCCTAGGAGTTTCAGGCATAGAGCTTTGTACAGTGCACCAGAATATGCTTTCCAACTGTCAGTATTACATTCTTAAATCCTTTTCAAGTGATCTCTATACAACATTATGGAAGTGTGATATTAACCTTTTCTTACAGATTAGAAAACTGAGGCTAATAGATGTGGAAGCTTCCCAGGAGGTATTTAATGTTGCACTCTGATGTGTTAAATCCAAAAGCTGTGATCTTTCCACTTTATGATGATGGTCTCCAGCCAACATTTTCCTAAAATAAAAATCTAACTATGTAATTTCTCTACTTAATATCTTCTTATTTATTATTTACCTTGCTAATTTATTATGATAATATTTGTTTCTAGGTTTACATATATTAAAGTAATTTAGCGCATATGGGATAATATCATTGATTGCACTAGAGCAAAGGGCTGCTCCCATTTTCCATTACATGCTCAAAATATTGTAGCTCAATGGAAGCTGAGGGCTAAAGTCAAGGAGTGGAACCACTACCCACCCACAACATGTCAGAAAAGAAGCCGGGTAAATGATACGTTCTGACCTCACTGTTTCCCATCCTCTGAAATCCTGCCAAACCCTATTGCTAAACCCAACTGAAAGTGGGCAAGAGTGCTCTAATTATCTAGGCCATCGAGACTGGTGTTCCCAGAGCATGGAACAGAGAGGAGAAAGGTGGAAAATGGATCAAAAAGGGCAAATGAAAAACATTCGACACAATTGCTAATTACAGGGATGTGATACTCTGAATATTTTATGCACTTATGATGTCACTTCATATAGTCTACCAAAGACCACCTCTTACATTTTTTTAAAACAAACTAGCTTTAGAAACCTTCTTTTATTCATTATCCTTTAATTTACATAATATAATGAGTTCACTGATCATACTCTTACCGGTACTCCGAATTGCCATAACAACCACTCATTTTCAATCATATCTTACATGTTTCTTTTAAATTTCAGCTGCATAATTTCTACTTAACCTCTGTACCCATGTTGTTCTCTCAGTTTCCATAACTCACTTTCTGTATTCTCTCTTGGGTAATGTTCTGCCTATAATTCTGATTAGTTATATTGACATTTACTTACAAATTGTAATCTGGCCTGTATTTTCCCTTTGCCACACCCCAATAAATAGTGAATCTAAAGCAAAACAAATTTTTCAAGACACAACTTTTCAACAAGTCCCCTTTATCAGATAAATGGGATGAAACATTTTGGTAGAAAATATGCTCTCAAAGACATACCATTTTTATTTATTTGTTTGTTTGTTTGTTTATTTGTTTTAAGTAGGCTCCGTGCCCAGTGTGGGACTTGAACTCAGGACCCTGAGATCAAAAGTCACATGCTCTACTGACTGAGCCAGCAAAGTGCTCCTAAAAGACACACCATTTAGATATCAGACGTATCACCTCATAGATGGCTTGTACTCTTTAGTATCCTTAGGGATATAGTGAATGTCAGCAAATTGATGCACATATTTTCTCTTTGTAGTAATTTTAATATATATCTGTATATTGTATCTTCTTGACATATGTCTTATCTCAGTATTTTACAGATGAATACTCAGAAATCCTAAATATGTTGTCCAAGATCATATGCTAAAATATGACACAATAGCAGTTCCAGCCAGATTTACTCCATAGTTTGCACGCACATCACTGTATAAATATTTAAGGTGCATGTACACAGATTTTTTACTTACTTTTAGAGGTTAACGTATTAGTAAGACTTCCATTTTGGTACGATAAGAAAGTCCTGAGTTTCTAAATATTTGTTAAAAGGACCAACTGCTCTTGGAAAGAAAAATAGCAGGCATATATTTACCTTATCAGTCCTTTACAAGGAAATAATTGAACAGCAGAGAGAGATATAATAGGTCACCTCAGAAAAGGACAGCATTTACAAGAAACCATGACATGATAAGAACAGGGATATTATGAGCGTGCAACTGTTGTCATCCATCACATTGGAAATACAAATAAGGATGAGATTTAGAAAAAGGATATGTGCAGGCAAAGCAGGTTTAAATTTTAAGGGCTTGCTGAAGCTTTTCACTGGACTTTGCTTGGGAAGTGGTTGTTTTTTGTTTGTTTGTTTTGGTGGTTTTTTTTTTTTTTTTTTTGCCCCCATCAAAAGCAATTAAACAAATAACCCAGCATCACAGGTAAGACAAATGCAAATGACTCGGGTCTAGCAACAGAGGGCAGAAATCATTTCTGTAATAAAATGGAAATCTCAGGAGCATTATGAGAGTAACCAGAGCAGCTGCCTTTGAATTCTGCCAAAGAGACAGATGCTCTTAGAACAGCCCCTTCCACTGCTGGTGCCTGAATCCCAAAAGGGCACTATTGTCGTGCCATTCCACTTATATTTTATTATTTTATTCATAGCCACATTTTACTCAGACTACTGAAACTTTCTTTGAAATTAAATGCCATGTGTTCACATTAGGCTTTCACCAGCAGTCCAAGTCTATATGAAATATTTTAGTCTAAGAAGAATCCAACCCAGATTTCACTGAAAATATTCCCTCCTTAGCCATCTAAATACGTTTTCTTTTTAATTTAGCATTAGTATTTTAAAAGATGAAGGTCTCCATTTTACATACTTAAATGGAATGTATTCAAACTTAATAGTCCTTAGACATAAGAAGTGTTTACATCAAGCAACATTCTTTTAAAAAGGTTATTTATTTATTTTGAGAAAAAGAGAAAGAGAAAATGAGCAGGGGAGGGGCAGAGAGCTAGAGAAAGAGAAAGAGAGAGAGAATCCCAAGTGGGCTCCACATTGTCAGCGCAGAGCGTATACATCAAGTTACATTTTAAAGGAACTCCTGGGTGGCTCAGTCAGTTATGTGTCTGACCCTTGATTTCTGTGCAGGTCATGATCTCATGGTTGTTTAGAGCGATCCCACATTGGACTCTGTGCTGACAGTGTAGAGCCTGCTTGGAATTTCTCTCTCCCTCTCTCTCTCTGCCCCTCCCATGCTCATGTTCTTTCTCTCTCTCTCTCTCAAAATAAATAATAAATAAACATTAAAGATAGAAAATAAAATGAAGAAAAATAAAAGTATGTCATACATGCTAAGTAGGAAGCTGTTATTTATCAAGAACAAATATAAAATGTCATGTTTTCTGTGTGCATTCACTGTAACTACTTCAAATTAGGACTGTTTCCTAATAGGGGAAAAATCCCAAATCATATTGTTTTAATCAAGGACCCAAGAAGATTACAACAGAGGGTAATTCTAGCCCAATTTTCTAAACTGTGCTTATAAAGTATATTCATAGTATTTTTTGTTACTATTTCAAGATGCTATGATTTGAATAAAAGCACATAATCATAAAAAGTACAGAATTCTAAGCCTATAATTTGGGAGATTTAGCCCAATTATCAGTTATTGGGTTATAACACATAACATATTTTATGTTGGCACATAAGCAAGCATAGTAAAAGAAAAGAAACAAATGAAATCACTGACATCTTTGATTCTTAAGTTATGCAGGCTATCATATGAGTTGCCCTGAAATTAGTAGCCTCAAGAATGAGAACTATACTATGAGGATTAATAAAGTCATGGTTTTGGAGCCAGACTTCCAGCCTCAAAGTATATGTCTGCTATATAATAACCAATAAACACTGGCAAGTTATATAAATTATCTGTCTTCTGCACACTGTGCATAACATTTGTATGTATTTCATAGGGCTGTTGTAAGGATTACATAGTTAACCATGTGAAGTGCTTAGAACATGCTCTGGTATATAGTAAATGTCTCATAATTTCTTTTCAAAGCTAATTTCAAGCTACATGAGTACATACCTTTTTATATGAGTATGTTGAGAAGCGCTTGGCAAGTGTTATTTTCTCAGTCCCTTATATGATTTTCTACTAAAAATATGATTGGGCTCTTAATTACTGAGATTTATTGGAGCAGATATATAATAAAAGTTACAATAAAGCCATGCATAGGATGCTCTGAATTGGGAGCAGGTGAAATGAGTTCAGTTCCTATCTACTAGCACTCATAAGCCCTGGTCCTCTAGGTTTACATCCTCATCTGTGGAACTGAAAACTTCTGATAAGTAGACAATACATTTATTGTAAATCTAAAAGTATAAATTTAACTAATACTGATAAAATTCATAACATAAAGTGTATTTTTAAAATATAAAGATATTTAAAAACTTATAATGGGGATATATGCAGGAGAATTAATTATATTGGTTTTCTGATGATATTTATACAATGTACTTCCCTTTTTTCATACCACATTATGAACTATTTGGGTATTTAACTATATAGAACTAAGAAGTGATCAAATCATTAAAAACATGAAAGTGGATAATAGCCATTTGAACTCATTGCATAAACTAAAGCTGTAAGTTAGGAAGAGATGAGTTGTTCTAGACACACAAAGTCACAAAATAAATATATGGCACACACCAGATACTTAGAACTTAAATGTGAAAATTGAAATGTGGATAAACTCACAAAGGGAAGAACTATAGGTCATGAATATATCTGCTTTGATTATGGGGTTAAGGCATACCTTAAATAAGAGACTGATACCTCCAAGTAGTTTGTATAGTGTGTGTTTATATCACATTACAGTCATACTGATTAGTTGATTTTTGATAAATCAAGTTGCAAGAGAAAAATGCACTGCACACACTTGTTATTATTATCCTGTAATAATGTATTCTGAAAGGCACATCTGATTCTGTACTTTTTCCTTTGTATATGTTTAATAAACTATGCAATCTTAAAATATACTAGAAAAAGAAAACAAAATTTCTAATTACAGAGACATTTATTAAGTGCACTCCAAATGCAATGCAATTTCATCCCTAGCCAATTTTTGCTTACTAGTATCCTCTTCCTTTTAAAACTTTGTACTAGCCCACTCTCATAATTAATGTCAGTCCTTAAATATATACTGGCTCAGCCCCTTAAATATCATACATGAGCTTACATTTCAGAATGATTGTTGCATAATAGAAGGTAGGCTCTAGTCCCTCTTTATCTCAAGTCTAAATAACGTCTGCTTTTTGGCTTTAGTGAATATCAGTAATGTTTATTAACCATGAACTATGTGCCATGGAACAAATACAAGTAAGACTACACCATCTAGAATATCACACGTTACTTATCTTGAATTAATGACTTAACTACAGATATGGAACTATTACTTCTGTTGGGATTTATACTAGTTGTCTGTTGTCATGTAACAAATCACCCTCCCCCAAGTTAGTGGCTTAAACCAAACATTTGTTATTAGCTTCTCACAGTTTCTCTGGGTCAGTCATCTAGGTACAGTTAAGCTTTGTCTGAAGGTCTCCTGGAAGACTGCAACCACTGGGTTTGAGGTCTTATATGAAATCTCATTTCCAAGCAGACATGTTGGCAGTACTATCCTCACTGGGTCCTGTCTAACAGCATCAGTTCCCTGCCATGTGAGCCTGTCCACAGAGCAGCTAGAAAGTCAATTGGCTTTTTTTTTTTTTTTTTAGTCAGAGGGAGAAAATAAGAGAAGGAACAGAGAGAGACAGAAATCAGAATATTATGTAACCTAATCTCAGAAATAATATCCCATTAATGGTCTACCCATTAGACACAAATATAGTCAATCAGTAGGACCAGCCCACAAGCAAGGAGGAGAACATTTCCAAGGACATAAAAACCAGGAGGTGGGGATTATTCAGAACCATCTTAGAGATTGTGCACCATGCAACTGCAGCAAAATCAACCAAAACAAAAAGGCTGGAAGTGGATATTTGAAGTTTTGAATTTCATTTTATAAACATCTTTAGATTAAAGAATTATAACATTTTGTTAAATTACTACATTAATATTAAAGATTTTGGAAACTTGGAATTCTAGCCAGTTTTATATTTTGCCACAATTTCATATATATGAAATGATGCCTCCTTGAATACTTTTCATATCCATTAGAAATATAATCACTTGGGAACAAAAATGAAACAATCACTTGGCATCCAGTGATTTTCCACATCTGCTTGTTTCATGTAATCATTTTTAATTACATAGACATAGCCAGAATTACAGGTTGTAAATAATACAGAAATAATATTTTATAGGTACCATATATACTCCATTAGATTCCTTTAATATTGTTAATATATTGACTTTATTTAATATTGTTAATATGTTAATATGTATGCTATAATAGGAGGTTCTACTAAATTGTCAAGTTATAGTTGTTTTCCTGACCTCAGATAGTATAAAGCATTTAGATAATATTTATTGATATTAGGATATTGGATATCTCTGTTTACACATGGAAGACAAGCTTGCAATTATAGCTATCTGAAAATAGTCCAAATATTGCTGTACTGGGGAAAAACATAATTCCTGTGGCATTGCCAAAGGAAAAGTCCCTCATATCATCTTGCAAACTTAGAAAGTCCCAGAACTTTTCAATGCATAAAAACATACATATTTATAATACAGGATTTTTAGGTTAAATATTTTGCTAAGTTTGTATTATAGAAAAGTTAGTTATTTTTTCCAAACTACAAGCAATTTGCATTTTTAAAACTTTTTAAAAATGTTTTTATTTATTTTTGAGAGAGAAAAAGAGAAAGCACATGAGTAGGAGAGAAGCAGGGAGAGAGAGGGAGACACAGAATCTGAAGCAGGCTCCAGGCTCTGAGCTGTCAGCACAGAGCGTGATGCGGGACTCAAACCCATAAACCATGAGATCATGACATGAGCCGAAGTCAGACATTTAACTGACTGAAACCAATTGAGCCACTCAGGCACCTCAGTTAATTTGCATTTTGAAAGGGTCTTATGAAGCTTTTTGAAACCTAGTAGAACAAATTTGATATTTTTTCTATATTCAAGTCCTTAGATTTGGATAACCTGAATGATGATTTTAGTTGTTTTTTGGTTTTGTTTTGTTTTGTCCTGAGCATCTGGATGAAGATTGGAAAAAAAGCACTGAGATGACATAGCCCTTACAGAAAACAAGTTATGAAGTTATGACAAGGGCTAGAGAAGGTCAGCATGACTTAGGATGTGTTGAATAGGAGTAGTTTATTAGATAATCAAGTGAAAATACTGAATAGGCAATCCTGACTTTAAGGAAAAAGATACAGGCAATCATCACACAAGTGACATGTACAGCCATGAGACCCAATAGGATCATTTTAAGTATCCTTGTATGTAGAACAGATGGAGAAACAAGCAAGCCAACTAAGAAGGAAGACTAGTATTGGTAGAGGACTCATAGTGGCATCTAAGAAGCCGAGTTAAGAATGTGCTTCAGAAGGGCCACCTGGATGGCCCAGTCAGTTAAGCATCCGACTTCAGCTCAGGTCATGATCACTAGTGAGCTCGAGCCCTGCGTCCGACTCTGTGCTAACAGCTCAAAACCTGGAGAGTGCTTCAGATTCTGTGTCTCCCTCTCTCTCTTTCTGCCCCTCCCCCACTTGTGCTCTCTGTCTCTCTCTCAAAAATAAACAAACAATAAAAATATTAAAAAAGAAGAATGTGCTTCAAGAATATTAGAGGTAAAATAATAATATAATAAAGTTTTTTAAAAGTATAAAGATATTTTTAAAACTTACAATGGAGGTATATGCAAGATAATTAATTATCATATATTGATGTTCTGGTGATATTTATACAGTTTACTTCTGTTTTTTTCATACCACATTATGAACTATTTGGTTATTTAACCATAAGAAACTAAGAAGTGATCAAATCATTAAAAACATGGAAATAGATTACAGCCATTTGGGCTTATTACATAAATCAAACCTGTAAGGTTAGGAAGGAATGCTTAAGATGAGGTATAAATCTTGGGGAACATTAACAAAGGGAAAAAGAAAGTGTGAATAAATAAAATTCAGAATAAATTCAGCTTCAGACATAGCAGAAATTTTATGATAAATGAATAATATAAACAATTTAATCCTTGTCAATTTACGAATATATTTGAAGGGGGAAATTTATGCAAGAATATAAAATGCAAAAATTTATAGAAAAATAAACAGCAATCTCAAACTAATAACTTTGCAGTAACTAAAAAGCTAATTAAAATGTTACCCCTCCTCACCCTAAAAGCCTTAGTCCTATGCGTTTGGTTTGTTGTTTTTCCTGGTGAATTGCACCTAATATTCAAGGGTATGTAATCCCCATCGAATACATATTATTATATATTTTTAATAATTTTATAAAGTATGTATTTCAGAACCATAGGAAAAGTACACAAATAGAAAATGAAAAACTCTTTTCACTTATGAACATTATTTTCACGCATCTTAGATAAATTTCAGTTAATTGAATCTCAGGGTATATTAAAACTTCATTATAAATTTAAGAATACATGAAATAATAGGAAAAGCCAGCATGTGAAGGAGGGTAGTAAGAATGCTATGCAGGAGGAAGAACAAATAAAAATTGTCAGTTAGGGAACAGCGTGGAACATTAAAAAAATCCGAAGAAGGAAAACACAGTGACATCTATCTGTCAAGCACTATGCAAATTAAGAAGCTAAAGATAATTGGCAGTTTCAACATCAGATCTTGGTACCTGACTTCAATATGTCAACGTTTTTGTGAAGCTGGGTTTTGGATGAAGCTGTGACAAACAGGATGGATTCTGCACAAATTGGTGTGGAAGAGGAAATGAGAGTGGCAGTGTCCAACTTGAATCCAAGATTAAGAAGATGTGCAAAATCCAACAGGCACACACATCTCATTGGAGAAAATCCAAAAATGGGCATATAGCTTTGGCTGTTATAAGCATGATGAAGATGCAGAGATAAATGAAAAACCAGAAGAGTGGCCAGACTGTGCCTTCTTCCAATATCTCAGGATCAGCACTCTTAAGTCCTTGACATAGGCTAAAAAGGCAAAAATCAATAGATGCACAAATATCCAAATACCAATAGCCAAACCTAAGTGAATATTTGTATTCTTTCTGTGTCATTTCGTATCTATCAAAGAAACTTACAAATAGGGAAAGAAAGTATTCTGTCTAGTTTCCTAAGAAACGGATAAAACATAATTGAATCTAATAACAAAATGTCTATATACATGCCAGGTATTACCTATTGCTGACTTTAAAATCACCTAAATACTTTGTGATCATAAAAAAACCTAAAACTCAGTATTCAGCATTGGATGAGGAGAACACTGATCAAAGGGCTTATCACTACCATCACTATTTTTTACAATTTTACATCTACATCTACAGTACTAAGGTTAAAGTTAAAAACCAGGTATTAGAACAAATTTAAAGTAATTATCTATTTTTTTTTCTTTTTCTTATACTGCATGGTCAAAAATATGCACACACATAATTAATGGGAATGAAAACATAGGTTGTATCATTTGAAAGATATTTCTTTGGAAAGAGCCAGATGTGATTTCAGACTAAAGAAAGTAAAAACTGAGTGCTTAAAAGCCATATATAAGAGCACTTTCCCCAAATTTCTCTATTATCTTCAGAATACTCTTTCATTGCTCTACACAATATGCTATGTACCTTTTAGCACCAGCAGAAGAAAGGATATAGGATATAAAACAGAACACTAAAAGAGAAAATCTCTAGTTCAAAACTCTTAATTCAAAAATGACATCTATATGGTCAAATATATATCGTTAATATGTTTCTGGGGCGCCTGAGTGGCTCAGTCAGTTAGGCATCCAATTCTTGATTTCGTCTCAAGTCATGATTTAAGGGTCACGAGATCAAGCCCTGCATGAGGCCTGGAATCTGCTTGATTCTTTTGTCCTCTAACCACTTGTGGTTTCTCTCTCTCTCTCAAAACAAAACAAAGTTTATTTCTAACTGGTACCAATATTATAGAATCACATTGCCTAATATGGTACCCACTAAAAACATTGTACAAATTAGAGTAAATTGGTTAAATTTAAATACGATTAAATTTATTTCTTAGTCACAGTAAACTACATTTCACTGCTCAATGACCTCATGTGGATACTGGCTCCTGTATCACACAATGCAGATGGGGCACCTGGGTGGCTCAGTCATTAAGCGTCTGACTTCAGCTCAGGTTACCATCTCATGGTCCGTGAGTTCAAGCCCCACAATAGGTTCTGTGTTGACAGTGTGGAGCTTGTTTGGGATTCTCTCTTCCTTTCTCTCTGCCCCTGCCTTCATCTCTCTCTCTCAAAAAATGAATAAACATTTTTGGGAAAAAAATCCTGATGTAGATATTACCAATACTATTACAAGAAAGGTTTATTGGATAGTGCTGCCCTAGAATGAATGGAATATTGGAGAACATTGATTCCAATACTAAATATATCCTATAGACCATAGCAATCCTTTTCTATATAATTTTATTTTTGTAGTATGCTTTAAAAACATACAAATAAACAGACAGAATACAAAGGATAATTTTTTTCATTTAAATTATCCTTTATTTCATTATTAGGCTGAGTACTATATGTAAGTTTGCCACTTATATATCTTTTAATTGTCTTTTTATGTACTTTGGCCACAAAATTTAAAAAAATCGTTTTAGTATAATTGACATACAATGCTACATGATTTTCAAATGTACAACATCTCTGTACATTGTGCTCTGCTCACCACAAATGTAACTACCATCTGTTACCATACAATGCTGTTAAAATATCATTGGCTATATTCCCTATGTTGTGCCTTTTATTTCCATGACTTATTCATTCTGTGGCTGGAAACCTGTTCCTCCTACTCCTCTTCACCCATTTTGCCCTTTTCCTACCTCCCTCCCTTCCCTCTGGCAAGGAGAGGGAATTTATAGGTCTGATTCTGCTTTTCATTTGTTTATTCATTGATTTGTTTGTTTGTTTTAGATTGCACATATAAGTGAAATTATATGGAATTTCTCTTTCTCAGTATGACTTATTTCACTTAGCTTAATAATCTAGGTCCAAATGTGTCTCAAATGGCAAGATTTCATCACTATTTGCAGATGACATTATATTTAGAAAACAAAATCTCCACCAAAAAACTACTAGAAGTAATAAATCAATTCAGTAAAGTTGCAAAATACAACATAAATACCCAGAAATCAGTAGTGTTTCGGGGCGCCTCGGTGGCTTAGTCGGTTGAGCGTCTGACTTTCACTTAGGTCATGATCTCACGGTTCGTGGGTTCGAGCCCCGCGTCGGGCTCTGTGCTGACTGCCAGCTCAGAGCCTGGAGCCTGTTTCAGTCTGTGACTCCCTCTCTCTCTGACCCTCCCCTGCTCACGCTGTCTCTCTCTCTCTCTCTCCTAGAAATAAATAAAAAACATTAAAAAAAAAAGAAATCAGTAGTGTTTCTATACACTAATAAAGAAGTAGATGAAAGAGTAATTATGAACATAGTCTCATTTACAATTGCACCGAACAGAATAAAATACCTATGAATAAACTGAAAGTGAAAAATCTGTAGTATAAAAACTATAAAACATCAGTGAAAGAAGTTGAAGAAGACATAAACAATGGAAATATATTCCATGCTTACGGACTGGGAGAACTAATCTTGTTAAAAATTCCACAGTACCCAAGGCAATATACACATTTAATGCAATTCCTATCAAACTGTCAAAAGCAGTTTTCACAGCACAAGAACAAATAATCCTAAAATTTGCATGGAACCACAAAAGACCTCAAATAGCCAAAGCAATCTTGTGAAAGAACAATTCCAGATTTTGAGATATATTATAAAACTATACTAATCAAAACAGTATGGTAGTGGAACAAAAACAAGACACATAGATCAATGAAACAGAATAGAGTGCCCAGGAATCAACCCACATTATATGGCCAATATGTCAAATAATCTATGACAAAGGAGACAAGAATAAATATACAAAAAGGAAAAGACTGTCTTTAGTCAATGGTGCTGTACAGCTACATATAAAATAATGAACCTGGACCACTTTCTAACACCAAACAAAAAAATAAACTCAAAATGGATTAAAGGCCTAAATATGAGACCTTGAAACCATAAAAACTAGAAGAGAACATAGGCAAGACACTCTTTGACATATTTCTAGATGTATCTATTAATAGGCAGAGGGAAAAAAACAAACTACTGGGACTACCTCAGAATAAAAAGGTTTTGCACAGCAAAGAAACCACCAACAAAACAAAAATGTAACTGAATAGAAGATATTTTCATATATGTATATATATATAGATTCCACTATATACATTTTTTTCTATTATATATATACGCATATATAATAGAAAATTGTGAAAAACCCAGGTACATAATGGGAATTGATATATGATGAATGAAGCAGCAGAATTAAGTGGTAAAGTAATGAGAATTTTAGTGTATGTTATCAAGGAATGTGTACAGTGTAAAAAGTAAAATGAAGTTAAAAATAAAACTACCATATGGTTCAGCAATCCCACCTCTAGGTATACATCCAAACGAAATGAAAACAGGGTCTCAAACACACCTCAAGAATTGAGGGACAAAGTCCCAAAAGACTTTAGTTAAAAAAGACAATTTATAAAAAATATATAAAATTTGACCTCAAACATATGAAAAAACATTCATGCTCACAAATGTAAGCTATGCATATCTGGGATGGCACCTGTGAAGCAAATAGGGGAATCGTTTGTATGGGAAAAATAGGATGTTCCTGTCTGTCAATTTAATGTCTCCATGGCCTTTATAGGATGTGTGAAATACAAGGTGTTTAAACTAGTGGTTTGAACTGGGAGTGGGTCTTAAAATATGCTGCAGAGAGATACACACATGTATCTATATATTTGTTTTATTTTGCTTAGTAAAACTTACTCTTGGCAGCAAGTTTGACTAATTCCCTGATACCTGCTTGCACATAATAATAGTCACAGCTCGTTAAAAGTAAAAAGCATGACAACACATTCTGTTTCTGATACTGGAAGAAACAGATGCTGTTATACATCATAAACATTAAAGCTGGTGCCAGCTGTATTACGGAGGGTTCTGGAGAACCCATGATGGAAATTGACATGCAGGCAACAAGAGCGGTGAAAAACAGGGAGAAAGCAGATTCGGATGGAGGAAGAAGAAATTTAACCGTGATTAACAAATACTCAGCCATTCCACAGGAAGTTCTGGGACATATACAACCCCTACAAATTGTCTTTTAAGGGCTGAAATGGACAAGTCTTTATGCCCCTGCTTTGATTGGTTGTTCAATATGGGAGGCCAAGTAAAGGTTTTCTACAGCTGAGTCAGATGTAACAATGTTAACCATTAAAGTCTGCCTGCTGACAGCTGGGGCCACAAGGCCTTCTTTGATGTGGCATCTGAGAAATTGGTTCCATCACAGTGCTTACCATGGGAATAGGAATGAGAATTGGGATTAGGAATAAATAATATAAGAGAAGCCTAATAATAGTCTTGTGCCTTGGCCTGAAGAGTATCCTTAAAACAACTGTTCATACCTACGGTTATTTATGTGACAGAGATTTAGTCCTAGGTCAGTCTTCTGCCCTTTGGGAATTCACATCATTTCCTTGAGCCTCTGTGGTCCTAACTGATCTGTGAAATAGCAATAATAAAACCTTTCCCGGGGCACCTGGGTGGCTCAGTCGGTTAAGTGTCTGACTTTGGCTCAGGTCACGATCTCACGATTCGTGGGGTTGAGCCCTGTGTTGGGCTCTGTGCTGACAGCTAGCTCAGAGCCTGGAGCCTGTTTCAGATTCTGTATCTCCTTATCTCTCTGACCCTCCCCTGATCATGATGTCTCTCTCTCTCTCTCTCTCTCAGAAATAAATAAAACATTAAAAAAATAAAGCTTCATTATAAAATAAAATAAATAAAGCTTTTCCCATAAGCCATAAAGTACTTTGGAAGCACATGGTAATTCTGTTCCCTTTGAGGCTTGAAACTTTGTTTTAAACATTTGTTTGCAATAAAATATTAAATGTTGTACATGACCAGTCACTGGATATACTTTTAGTTGAATGTAGTAAACATTTTAGAAGTCTGATTATCCTACTAAAAGCTGACAATACCAAATCTCAGTTAAAAACAGAATTTAGATATTGGAAGAAAGAGACTGAAAGCTCAATGGAATGTATTATCAGGAAGATTTACTTGACTTTCAGAGAAGTTAAGTAAAGTAGAAAGGTTAATGATCTAAGAAATCAAGGTTCAGAAAAACAAAGGAAAAATGTAACATTTATTCTATATGCTAGGCACTGGACTGGACTTTTTAAAATATTTTTCTCATTTACATACACATTGACTTCATGAATTATAAATTATTCATGTAAGCTTATAGAAGAGGTAACTGAAGTAGAGAGTGCCAAATTAAGTTATCCAAGATCAAAAGGCTACTAAATGGCAAATTCTGTATTCCATTCCACTCACTCTGGCCCCAAAGACCTTATTCTTTTCAGTTAACAATTTAACTGTTGAACACTTATCTTAGGCCAAAATCTGCCTGTATTTTGTTCAGTGTACCAAACAATGGACACATTAAATCCTTTATTCTTGGATTTGCAGCTTTGTTATTTTCCTCAAATATCAATATGGTACCTAACTGATATTCTATTGATTGGACCATTGGTCAGGTAGGCACTGCTTTTTCATTCTTCTCTCCCACATATCTCTTGGATATGAAGTAAGAGATACAATTTATGGGAAACCGAAATGGGTGTCCAAATGGTTCAGAAACAATGATGAAACAGCCCAGTGTGAAGTTAAGAAACATGGGTATGACTACATTTATGGGAAACTCAGAGAGAGAATCAGGCAGAGAGAAAAGCCAAAAGCACCAAACCAAATGCTCTAGATTTAAAGGTAGAAACCAAATACCTTACATTATGGAAACCAGACACAAAACTTAAGTAAACAATGAGCTGCCACTACACAACTATTAGAATGGTCAAATCCAAAACACTGGCAGCAAAAAATGCTGATGAGGATGTGGAACAACAGGAACTCTCACTCATTGCACCCATGAATACAAATAGCACAGACCCTTTGGAAGTTCAGTTGTTTCTGACAAAGCTAAACATATTCTTATCATACAATCCAGCATTCATGATCCTTGGTATTAATCCAAAGGAGTTGAAAACTTATATCCACATAAAAAACTTCCCGTGGATGTTTATAGCAGTTTTATTTGTAACTGCCAAAATTTGGAAGCAATCAAGGTGTACTTCAGTTGGTGAATGGACAAATGAACTGTCATACATCCGCACAATGCAATATTATTCAGCACTAATAAAAACAAGAAAACTAAAGCAACAACACCACCAAAAAGAAAACACAAAAAAAAAGAGCTTTCAAGACATGAAGATATTTAAGTGCATATTATTAAGTAAAAGAAGATCATGTGAAAAGCTGACATTTATGATTCAAACTATGACATTCTGGAAAAGGCAAAAACCATTGAATCAGTAAAAAAAAATTGCTTGTTGCCAAGGGTTAGGGGGAAGGAGAAATGAATAAGCAGAGCACAGAGGATTTTTAAGGGCAGTGAAAATAACTCTGTATGATACCATAATGGTTGGATATATGTCATTTTACATTTGCCCAAACTCATAGAAAGTACAATACCAAGAGTCAACCATAATGTAAACTAAGAACTTTGAATGGCAATGATGTATCAATGTAGATTTATCAATTGTAGCAAATGTACTACTCTGATTGGGGATGTTGATAACAGGGGAGGCCACGCATGTGTATAGGAAGGAGGTAAATGGGAAATCTCTGTGCCTTACACTCAGTGTATTTATTTATTTATTTATTTATTTAGTTTTTATTAAAATTCTAGTTAGTTAACATACCATGTAATATTGGTTTCAGGAGTAGAATTTAATGGTTTCATCACTTACAAGTAATACCCAGTGCTCATCACAGTAAATGCTCTCCTTAATACTCATCAATCATTTAGTCCATCTCCTGCCCACCTTCCCTCCAGAAACTCCCAGTTTATTCTCTATAGTTAAGAGACTCTGGGTGCCTGGGTGGCTCAGTTGGTTAAGCATCCGACTTCGACTCAGGTCATGATCGCACGGTTCGTGGGTTCGAGCCCCATGTCAGGTGCTCACTTCAGCAGCACATATACTAAAATTGGAACTAGCCTCATGTCAGGCTCTGTGCTGACAGCTAGCTCAGAGCCTGGAGCCTGCCTTCAAATTCTGTATCTCCCTCTCTCTCTGACCCTCTCCTGCTCTCGCTATCTCTCTCTCTCTCTCTCTCTCAGGAATAAATAAAGCATTTAAAAAAAGAGAGACTCTTATGGTTTGCCTTCCTCTCTCTCTCCCTCTTTTCCTCTATGTTCATCAGTTTTGTTTCTTAAATTCTACATGAGTGAAGTCGTTTGGTACTTGTCTTTCTCTGACTTATTTTGTTTCATATAACACACTCTAGCTCCATCCACATCACTGAAAATGGAAAGATTTTGTTCTTTTTGATGGTCAAGTAATACTCCATTATGTAATAAATAAATAAATAAATATAGATATAGATATATAGATATACATTATGTCACCTCTTCTTTATCCTCAGTCTATGGGTGTTTGGGCTCTCCTTAATTTGGCTATTGTTGATAATGCTGACATAAATATGGAGTGCATGTGCCCTTTCAAATTAGCAGTTTTGTATCCTTTGGGTAAATATTTAGTAGTGTAATTTCTGGGTCATAGAAATTCTGTGTGGGTTCGTACCTTGCACACAGTATTAAAACTATGAACCTAATACTGGTGTAGAAAAAGAGAAAGTCTATTTCATAAAATAAAAATGAGTANGATCAGAAAGAATCTCGGGACTCTCTCATTCTCTTTCGCCGACACCGTCCATCCTTCAAGGACCCCTGGACCTGTCAGAGCCGGCGCGGCCTCTGGCAATTAAGCAAATTTGGATGAGATTCTGTGGTGTTAGTGCTATTGCAAGGACATGTTCTGGGATACTCTACAACTTGTCTTTAAGTGCAATGAAACTAGTAAAGGCTCCAAAGCAACCTGTTCAACTCACTTCTATAAAGTCCCCTGTAAGTCATCTAGTGCCATATTCTTATTGTGGAAGTAAAAAAACAGGCTCAGAGAGGTTAAGTGGCTTATCCCAAATGTCATAGTCTTCGCCACACAAAACATTAATGTTTCATATGAGAAACGTCAGTATCAGGAATGATGGCTTTAACAGCAAATCAGTTGTTGGATGGGAATGTATCACTGAATTAGCCAAGTCGTTCTTCATAGTTTGGTGAGGGAACTTCATTTAGAAAATCAAGGGGCAGTAAGGCCGTTGCAGTAATAGATTAGAAGTCCAAAATCAAAACGTGGTGTTCCTTCGATTTCCCATCATGGAGAATGATGTTTCTTCATTAATAGAGGTCCGAAGTCAAATATATTTGAAAAATAAAATATTGTATTTAGCATTCTTGGAGATTTGTAATATAAGTCAACAGAGTAAAGCTTCTGGGAAAGCTGTAGTTAAAATGTTTACATTTTCATAGCTCAGAGTTTCCCAAATTTATTTGAGCATGGAACATTTTTCTTCAAAAAATATGTTGTACTATCTCATTAAATATAGGTATGGGGAAAGCTTAGTAATCTTATGTTTTTAAATATTTATGTAATTCTTTATTACTTGTATCAACGTTTCCAGCTGAATGACAAATGTCTAAAATCCAAACCCATTTTTTTCTAATTCTTTAAACCTTTCTTAGGGCATTGGACAGCCTCAGCTTTGAACTATGACTTCCTATAAACTATGTCTGACTACTCATACATTTTTTTGCCAATTTTTATTTCTTTCACACATTATATATTTTTCTGCCTAGCATATAATATTTACACAATAATATTGAATTATTGAGTTAAATAAAATATATTACAAAAGTTAATTTTACCTGTTTATTTTTACTTTTTAAAAATGTAGGTAACAAAAAAATGTGAAATTAAATAGGTGGCTCTAAATATATTTCTATTGGATAGAGATGACAGAGATGGGGGTTAGAAAATAATGATATATGGGCTTCTGGGTTGCTCAGTCGGTTAAGTGTCTGACTTTGGCTCAGGGCATGATCTCACAGTTCATGGGTTTGAGCCCTATGTCAAGCTCTGTGCTGACAGCTTAGAGCCTGGAGCCTGCTTCTGATTGTGTGTTTCCCTCCTGCTTTGTCCCTCCTGTGCTTGTGTTGTCTCTGTCAAAAAGAAATAAACATGAAAGAAAGAAAGAAAGAAAGAAAGAAAGAAAGAAAGAAAGAAAGAAAGAAAGAAAGAAAGAAAGAAGATAATCATATGGTTTCTTGGGACATGGTTTCATGCACTCTTTAAAAAGTTAAAAAATTGGGTCACCTAGGTGGCTTAATTGGTTAAGTGATCTACTCTTGATTTTGGCTCACATCATGATCTCATTTTTCCTGAGTTCAAGCCCCACACTGGGCTCAGAACTGGCAGTGCAGAGCCTGCTTGGAATTCTCTCTCTCTTCCTCTCTCTTTGTCTCTCTCTCTCTCTCTCTCTCAAAATAAAAAAAACTTAAAAGATTTAAAAATTGATTTCTTTTCATGACAGCAAATTCAGGCCTTGACCATGACAATCAAGAAACTAACAAAGGCATTCCAGTAATATTTTGGAGATCAATGCATTGTTTATCTATTTACATTCTATTCCTGTGTTATTTATGTATGTTACAGTAAATTAAACAACTTAGATTTGAATTTTAGCACTATCACTTCCTGGACCTCTTATACCTTTAGATAAAATCTCTAAGCCTGTGTTTTTCATCACCTATTTAAAAAAGAAAAAAAAAAGACCTTCTTGATATTATATGATTGTTGGTTGAAGATTTTAGTATTTGAGTAACAGTCAATTTATATTACATTCAGTTCATGTTAGGAATTATTATTATTATTATAGCTGTTTTTGTTGTTATTAATATAAGTAAAAACCTTGTTTGTTTTTTCTGAACTTATGAATACCTTGAATGGCTGGCAGACTCTATTCATACTCTCTTCTCCTTTTTTTTTTTTTTTTCCTATCAGTGTTATGAAGGGCACAGCAGGGAAATCACCAGCTAGAGCATGAAGGTAAAGCAATTTTAAATTCATCTTTCCTTTCGAAGGAAATATTAAAATGTCGGTTGCTGTGCTGCCTGATACACTATGAAATCATTTACTGTCCATTGGGATTATGAGACCTGGTGATGCGTTGCCTTTTTGGAATATAACTTCCTTGAGAAACTTGCTGCAACATGGCCATCTGTTTGGGTACCATGGCTGAGACATATTTTAGAAGTCTATCTTCCTTTTCCCCTGTTTCTCAACACTCGCATTTTTACATCCATAAACCAGTGTCTTAAAGCGTTTTTCTCAGAGCACCCAAATTGAGAGCAATGGATTTAGAGTCAGGAGACCTAGTTTCTATTCCAGGCTCAGCTACTAATGAGTTCTGTGACTTTGGGAGAGCTGTTTAATTTGTCCTGCCCTTAATTTCTTGCTTTATACAACAAAGAGTTTGAATGAATTTTTTTACATATTCCCCTCAGATGTTATTGCCTAAATGCTTTTGTCACATTTAAAATGAAAATATTGCACTAATTTATGATTTTTTATGCTACCTCCCTCATGTTACCTATATTATGTCTCTATCATTTATTGATTCATTCAACAACTTTATGAGGGCTTCCTTCAGATAACACTTCCTTCTAAGTGTAAGTAAAACAATAGTAAACAAAAAATATATCCCTGTGAATTGTATAGTTTTGGGGAGAAAAAAAACATACATAAAAGATTTACATCCATATCTCCACACAAACACATGAGGTATGATTGTGACAAGCACTTTGCAGGCATAAAATTTGGTGACGTGAGAACAAAATAGAAGCATGTGGCTTTTAAGGATGCCTGGGTGACTCCTTTGTTAAGCATCTGACTCTTGATTTCGGCTCAGATCATGATCTCACATTTTCATGAATTCGAGCCCTGAGCCCTCATGTCAGGGTCTCCACTGACATTGTAGAGCCTGCTTGGGATTCTCCCTCTCTCTCTGACCCACCCCTGGTGCACTCTCTCTGTCTCTCAAAATAAATGAATAAACTTAAAAAAAAAGAAGTATATTGCTTTTGGGGGGAGGTAAGAGAGGGGATTTGTGCACCAAATATTGTTTATTTTTCTTTTAGAATATGTCTAAAAGACATGTTCTAATGTACTAATTATTCAAATTTTGAATCTAATTCTTATATTCTGGGCACTGTTACATACCTCAATTTATAGTAATAAATACAAACTTTATGAAACTTACAGTTTAATTTTAAAAAGAACAGTAAATAATCAAGAGATTTCTGCTCCCACTTAAGAAATAGGAAGCAAGAGAATATGACTCCCATCCTCACAACTTAAAAAAAGGCAAAAAGTTTTCAAAATCATAACTTTTCTCAGAAGTATAGAAGATTTGTCACAAGACCACGAAAGGGACTGAATTTCAAAGGTGAAGAACATCTCCCAGGAGAAAAGGTACAAATGAATTGTTTCATCTCGGTCAGAGCAGAGGAGCCAAAGGTAGAAACAACAGAAGCACGTGAGAGGTCAACTGAAGTGTTGATGAATTACTAATGATCTAGTTGGACTTGCCAATGGTTTTAGAGTAACTGGAGCCACAGACCTGTGGCTCTTCCCACAGGCTTCCTCCACATGCTCAGGAGAAAGGCTGGCAGGGCTGGAGATAAGAGCGAGCCCCCTCAGTGGTACAGGTATGCATGAGATGATTCTTGTCCATGCTAACTGCTTCCCTGGACCCTCTTACAGGAAGCAAGTGGAGGTGAGGACAGCAAACCCTCTCAGCCCTATGGGCCTCATGGGAGTGGTAGAAGCAAAATCTGTGTAAAGATAGGAGATTCTCTTTGTCAATACCATAAAGCAGGCAAATGTCCGCTTCTAGAGGAAGTGTACAAGTTCATTGCATCAAGGGAAGGTCTACAAAAATGTCTTGGACTCCGGACCCTGTACTGATATACAGCAGATGTTTTGCTTCTACTTAGCGAGGGACAGGGAACTCCTTTTTTCCTAAAACCTACCACAGATAGAAATCAATCTGCTGCCCCAAAAAGGAATGACAAAAATATCAAGAAGGAGCTACCTATCCCCTTGGCATGGGTACACAGACCCTTACTAAGACTGAGGCTACATCAGGAGAATTGCCACCATTAAAATCCCAGCAAGGAGTAACAAACCAGAGCAGTCTACTGCTGCAGGGTAAGAGCATAAGAAAAGACCCTATCTCTATGGTAGAGCTGTGCTATTATGAAAACAACCAAAAAACAGCACGTATTGACAAGAAGATGGAGAAATTGGCACTCTTCTGCACTGCTGCACCACTGGTAAGAGTGTAAAATGGTGTAACCACCATGGAAATTGGTATCCTCAAAATCGGTATCCTTTTGCAGAATCAGTTCCTCAAAAAAATTAGACATACAATTCCATGTCATCCTGAAAACTGCATTTCTGGGTTTATACCTACAAGAAGTGAAGTGGGGACTTCAAAAAAAAGGAAGTTCTGATGTATGCTACACAGGGATGATCTTTAATAGATGTTGTATTGAATGAAACAAGTCAGTCACCAAAGAACAAATACTGCATGATTCCACTTATGTGACGTGCCTGGAGAAGTCAAATTCATAGAGAAGAAAGTAGAATGGTTGTGATCAGGGGCTGGAGGGAGGGGGTAATAAATAGTTATTGTTTAATGGATATGAAATTTATGTTTGGGAAAAGTCTGGATTATAGTGACTTTTTAAAAACGATGAATGTATTCTTTCTTTTGTGACTGGCTTGTTTCACTCATTGAAACATCTATAAAGATCATTTAGTGTAGCATACATAAGATCTCCCTTTTTTAAAGTTTATTTATTTATTTTGAGAGAGAGAGAGAGAGGAAGAGAGAAAGAGGAAGGGCAGGGAGAGAATCTTAAGCAGTTCTGTGCTGTCAGCATTGAGCCCAACGTGGGGCTCAGTCTCACAAACTGTAATATCATGACCTGAGCTGAATTTAAGAGTTGGATGCTTAACTGACTGAGCCACTCAGGCACCCCAAGAACGTTTTTTTGAGGTGGAATAATAGTCTATAGTATGTATTTGCCTCATTTTGTTTATCCATTCGTCAATGTACATTTGGGTTGATTCCTTCTTTAGGCTATTGTGAATGCTGCTGCTGTGAACACAGGTATATAAATATCTGTTGAAAAAAAGAAGAGAAGGAAACAAATCTAAAGAGATTTATAACGATAGAGAACAAACTGAGGGTTGATGGAGGGTCATGGGTGGAAGATGGGCTCAATGGGTGATGGGTATTAAGGAGGGCACTTTAGGGATGAGCACTGGGTATTGTATGTAAGTGATGAATCACTGGATTCTACTCCTGAAACCAATATTGCACTATATGTTAACTAAAATTTAAATTAAAAAAAATGAGAGGCACCTGGGTGGATCAGTCAGTTAAACGTCCAACTTCGGCTCAGTCATGATCTCGCAGTTCATGGGTTCAAGTCCCGCGTAGGGCTCTGTGCTGACAGCTCAGAGCCTGGAGCCTGCTTTGGATTCTCTGTTTCCCTGTCTCTCTCACCCTCCCCTGCTCACGCTGTCTCTCTCTCTCAGAAATAAATAAAACATTAAAAATTTTTTAATGGAGTTGCTAGGTCACATAGAATTGCATGTCTAATTTGAGGAGGAACCACCATACTGATTTCCTTTATGACTACACCATTTTCCATTCATACCAGCAGCACAGCAGTGCAGAAGAATTCCCATTTCTCCATATCTTTGACAATATTTGTTATTTTGTTTATTTCTTTGTTTTCATAATAGCTGTCCAAATGGTGATGAAGTGGTATGTCATTGTGGTTTTGGTTTACATCTCCTTAATGACTAGTGATTTTAAGCATCTTTTCATATGCTTATTGATTATTTGTATATCTGCAGAAATGTCTATTGAGGTCCTTTGTCAATATGATAAATGAGTAGTTTGGGTTTTTTGTTTGTTTGTGTTTTTGTATAATTGTAGGAGTTCCTTATATATCCTGGATATTAACCCTTTTTTCAGAAGTATAATTTGCAAATGTCTTCTTCCATTTCATAGGTTGATTATTCACTCTATTGATAGTGCCTTTGATGCACAAAAGTTTTTAATTTTATTGAGGTCAATTTTATCTATTATTTTTGTTATTTTTGCCTATGTTTTTTGTGTCCTATAATGCCAAATCCTATGTTATAAAGCTTTTCCCCTATGTCTTCTCCTAAGAGTTTTATAGTTTAACTTTTAAATTTAGGTCTTTGAATCATTTTGAGTTAGTTTTTGTATGTGGCTCGAGGTAAGAGCCCAGTTTTATTATTTTGCAAGTGGATAACCAGTTTTCCCAACACAGTTTATCGAAGATTGCCCTTTCCTAATTGAATAGTAATGGCACCCTTACCAAAAATCACATAACCACGTATTTGAGGACATTTCTAGGTTTTCTATTCTATCCCATTGGCCTAGATGTTTGTACTTATGCCATATCATACTGTTTTGATTATTGTCACTTTGTGTTAAGTTTTAAAATCAAAAAAATATGAGACTTCCTACTTTGTTTTTCTTTTTCTAGATTATGTCGCTACTTGGAGTTCATTGAGATACCACATAAGTTTTAGGATGAATTTTTCTACTTCTGCAAAAAAAATCATTTGGATTTTGATAGAAATGGCATTCAATCTGTGCATTGCTTTGAGTGGCATTGACATATTGATAATATTAAGTGTTTCTGGCCATAAATGTGCGATATCTTTCCATTTATTCACTCCTTTCTTTGTTACAGTATACAAGCTTTTAATTCCCTGGTAGAGTGTATTCCTGAGTATTTCATTATTTTGATGCTATTGTAAGTGAAATCATTCTTAATTTCCTTTGTGATCATTTATTAATGTATAAAATTGCAGATGATTTTTGAGGGTTGATTTTGTATCCTGCAACTTTGCTTAGTTCATTTATTAGATATATTTGTGTGTGCATGGAATTATAGATTTTCTATACCTACCATCATGTTGCTTGTGAAATGATAAATTTTCTTTCTTCATTTCCAATTTAGAGACCTCTTTCTTTCTTTCTTTCTTTCTTTCTTTCTTTCTTTCTACTTTCTCTCTCTCACTCATTCACTTACTCATTCATTCAAACTTATTCATTTTAATCGATTTGCTCTGGTTAGGACTTCTAATTTTATGTTGAATAGAAGTGACAATAACAGGCATCTTTATCTTGTTCCTGATCTCTGAGGAAAATCTTCCAGTCTTTCACCATAACATATAATGTTAGTGTGGGTTTTTCATGCATGACCTTTATTGTGTTGAGGTAGTTTTATTCTTTTATTTTTTGCTGAATGGTTTTGCTGAATGGTTTTCACCTAAAAGGGTGTTGAATTTTAACAAATGTTTTTTTCCCACATCAGTTGAGCTGATTTCATGTTTTTTCTTTTTTCTTTTTACATGATGCCTTTCATAATTGATTTTTATATATTGAACCATTCTTGCATTCCAGGAATAACCAACTTGGTTAAGTTGTATAATCCTTTTAATATGCTGCTGAATTTTGTTTGCTAGTATTCTGTTGAGAATTTTTATGTTAGCACTCATTAGATATATTGGCCTGTAGTTTTCCTTTCTTTTAATGTCTTTATCTGTCTTTGCCATCAGAGTAATGCTAGCCTTACAAAATGAGTTTGGAAGTGTTATCTCCTCTTCAATTTTCTGGAAGAGTTTGAGAATAATTGGTGTTAATTGTTTAAGTGTATAGTAGAATTTGCCAGTTAAGCTATATAGTCTTGGGATTTATTTTGTTGGAAAATTTTTGATGACTAATTCAATAGAATTACTAGTTACAGATGCATTCATATTTTTTTTTCTTTCTTTGTGATTTAGCCTTGGTAGGTTGTGCTAGGAATTTATGTATTTCATAGAAGTTTTATGACACACAATAGTTCATAGTATTCTTGCATAGTCCTTTTGATTTATATAAAATTGGTAGTAATGTCCTCTCATTTCTGAACTTAGTTATTTGAATCGTCTTTCTTCTTAATTAATCTAGCTTAAAGCTTGCCAATTCTGTTGATCTCTTCATAGAATCAAATCTCAGTTTCATTGATTTTCTTTATTATTTTTCTGTTCTCTATTTTATTGATCTCTTTATCAATTTTTTAAATTATTTCCTTCCCTTTGGTAGCTTTTAGTTTAGCGTACTCTTGTGGTTAATTCAGATATAAACTTAGGTTGTTGATTTGATATCCATTTTTTAATGTAAGCATTTATATCTATAAATCACTGCATCTCATATATTTTTGCATGTTTTGTTTTTATTTACATTTGCTTCAAGTATTTTTAAGTTTTTCTTATGATTTCTTCTTTGATCCATCAGCTGTTTAAGAGTAAGTTTTACAATTTCTACATTTTTGGGGTGTCTGGGTGGCTCAGTTGGCTAGGTGTCTGACTTCAGCTCAGGTCATGATCTTGAGGTTCATGAGTTCAAGCCCCGCATCAGGCTCTGTGTCACCCTCTGTGCTGATGACAGTTTGATGTGGAGCCTGCTTCAGATTCTGTGTCTCACTCTCTCTATACCAATCCCCCCACTCATACTCTGTGTGTCTCTCTCTCAAAATTAAAAAAAAAAATAATTTAAAAATTCTATGTATTTGTGGATTTGCCAGTTTTCCCACCTGCTGTTTACTTCTAGTTTCCTTCCACTGTGATCAGAAAAGATACTTGGCTTGATTTCAATCTTTGATAAGTTATTAAAACTTGTTTAGTGGCCTAACATGGTTTATCCTAGACTGTTCCATATGCACTTGAGAAGAATATCTTATTTCCTTTTGTTGTGGAGTGTTCTGTAAATATCTGTTATGTATGTCTATAGTGTTGTTCAAGTTCTCCATTTCCTTATTGATCTTTTGTCTAGCTATTCCATCTACTAATAAAACTGGGGTATTGAATCTTCTATTACTGTAGAACTTTATATATCTTCCTTCAGTTCTGTCAGTGTCTTCTTCATTTATTTAGGAACTCTGATATTTGCTACATATATATTTATAATTTTCAAATCTACTTGACCCTTTTATATGGATATATAATTAATTAATATTTATTAATCCTTTTGTATATTATGTCCTTTTCTTCTTCTTGAAAGAATTTTTCAATTAAAACTTATTTTTTCCTGATATTTTTTCCTGATAATAATATAGTCACCCCTAATCTCATTTGGTTACTATTTGCACAGAATATCTTTTTCTATCTTTTCATTTTCAATCTATACATGTACTTAGATCAAAAATGAGTCTTTTGTAGCATCCCCTAATTGTATCCTGGGTTGTTGTTGTTGTTGTTGTTGTTGTTGTTGTTGTTTGGTCCATTATGCGTATCAGTCAATCATCTTTACTTTGAGGCAATTAATCTATTTATATTTAAAGTAAATAGGAAATGGGAAGATTCATTATAATTTGTTTTCTCTATTTCTTATAGATGTATTTCTTTTCTTTCTTTTTCTTTGTCCCTCCTTTCCATTTATATTTTCTTTTGGTTACCATGGGAATTATAAATAACATTAAAGTTATAACAGTCTATTTTAAAATGATACCATTTAACTTTAACAAATTTTTATCACACATTACATTTTTATGTTAGATATATTTATAATTTATAATTATACTTTTATTAGAATAAATGTATAATTATTTTCCTGTAGAAAAATTAAAAGTGAGTTAAAAACAAAATTATAATACTGGCTTTTATATTTGTACATATATTTACCTTTATTAGAGAAATTTATATTTTAATGTGACTCTGACTTACTATCTAGAATTCTTCCATTTCTTTTACCTTTAGCATACTTTATTTTTATTTAGACAACAAAAGTACTGCCATTACCTACATCTTTTAAATATTGATGGTATAACAGTTCAAGGTGCAAATCCTGAAATAAATCCTCATTTATTATCTACTAATACTGTACACATGATATAGAAATGACTTCAGTCTTCAGTTTTATTTTGTGAACTTGCAATAGGTACTTCAAACTATATTATTTTTTCTTTTCATTTCAACTTGAAAAACTCTCTTTAACATCTTTTGCAGGTCAGGTCTAGTGGTAATACATTTCCTTAGCATTATGTCTAAAAAATCTATATATGCACTCAATTAAATAAAAATATATTAATTAAAAAATACTTCATTGCCAACAATTGCAAACCATCATTTCAGTTGTTTGCTGGGTGCAGAGTATTGCCTTGATGTTAATAGCTGCTGATTGCTCAGGGTGGTGGCTGCTGAAGGCTGGGGTGGTTGTGGCAACTTCTTAAAATAAGACAGCAGTGAAGTTTGCCACATTGATGGACTCTTCTTTTCAACAAATGATTTCTCTGCACCATGCTATTTTGTTTTATATCACTTTACCCGTAGTAGAATTTCCTTCAAAAGTGAAGTAAATCCTGTCATACTCTGCTGCTTTATGAACAAAGTTTATGTATTATACTAAATCCTTTGTTTCATGTTCAACAGTCTTCACAGCATCTTCAACAGAAGTCACTTTCTTTGCTCATTCATGAGAAGCAACTTATCATCAATTCTAGTTTTATTATGAGATTGCAGCAATTCAGTCATATATTCAGGCTCCTAATTCTTCTAATCTACTAATTGCATCCACTTCTAATTCTAGTTATTTTGCTCTTTTCACCACATGTGCAGTGCTTCCTGCACTGAAGTCTTGAACCTCTCAAAGTCATCCATGAGGATTGGAATCAACTTCTAAATTTCCATTAATGTTGATAGTTTGACCTTTTCCCAAGAATCACAAATATTCATAACGGCATCTAGAACAGTGACTCTTCTCCAGAAAGTGTTCAATTTACTTTTCCTAGATCTATCACAGCGGTTACTATCTATAGCAGCTATAGCCTTACAAACTGTTTTTCTTAAATAATAAGAGTTGAAAGTTCAATTACTCATTGACCTTTGGGCTGCAGAATGGATGCTGCATTAGCAGACATGAAAATAACATTAATCTCATTGTACGACTCCATCAGTGCTTTTGTGTGATCAGGTGCATTGTCAATGGGCAGTGATGTTTTTTGAAAGGACCCCTGCCTTTTTTTTTTTTCCTGGGCAGTGGATCTCAACAGTGGGCTTAAAATATTTAGTAAACCATGTTGTAAACATATGTGCTGTCATCAAGCTTTGTTGTTCCGTTTAAAGTGTATAGGCAGAGCAGACTTACCTTAATTTTATGGGCCCAACAAGGTTTGGAATGATAAATGAGCACTGGATTCAACATGATAGACACCAACTACATTAGCTCCTAACAAGGGAGACTCTCCTTTGAAACTCTCAAGCCAGGCATTGACTTCTCTCTAGCTGTGAAAGACCTAGGTGTCATCTTCTTCCAATATAAGGTTGTACATTGAAAATCTGTTGTTTAGTGTAGCTACCTGTGAATTATGTTAGCTAGGTCCTCCAGATAACTTGCTGCAGCTTCTCTGTTAGCGTTTGCTGCTGCTTCACCTTTTACTTTTATGTTATAGAGGCAGCTTCCTTCCATAAACTTCATGAATCAAACTCTGCTAGCCTGAAACTTCTCTTCTACAGCTTCTTCATCTCTCTCAGCCTTCAGAGAATTGAAGAGAGGTAGGGCCTTGCTCTAAGTTAGGCTTTTGCTTAAGTAATGTTGGTGGCTGATTTGATCTTCTATCCAGACCACTCCAACCTTCTCCATATCAGCAATAAGGCTGTTTCAATTCCTTATCGTTCATTTGTTCACTGGAGTAGCACTTTTAATTCCTTCAAGTACTTTCCATTTGCATTCACAATTTGGCTATTTGGGACAAGAAACCTAGCTTTGGGGTTATCTTGGCTTTTAAAACGCTTTTGTCACTAAACTTAATCATTTCTAGGGTTTTTTTTTTAACCTTAAATGTTTTTTTTTATTTTTAATGTTTATTTTTGAGAGTGAGAGAGAAAGCACGAGCAGAGGAGGGGCAGAGAGAGGGGAAGACAGAAAATCCTAAGCAGGTTCTGTGCTGACAACCATGAGCCAGTTGTGGGGCTAGAACTCAAAAACTGTGAGATCATGCTCTGAGTCGAAGTTGGACGCTCAACCGACTAAGCCAGGTGCTCCAATCATTTCTAGTTTTTGATTTACAGTGAAAGACATGTGACTCTTCCTTTCACATGAACACTTCAAGGCCATTGTAGGGTTATTAATTGGCCTATTCAATATTGCTGTGTATTAGGGAATATTAGGACTGAGGAGAGGGAGACAGACAGGTGAAAGGCCAGTTGGTGAAACAGTCAGAACACACACAACATTTAATAATTAAATTCACTATTTTATGTAAGCGTGGTTTGTGACACCCCAAAACAATTACAATAGTAACATTGAAGGTCCCTGATCACGATCACCAATATAAATACAATGATGATGAAAAAGTTTGAAATATTGCAAGAATTATGAAAATGTCACATAGAGACATGAAGTGAGCAAGTGCTGGTGGAAAAACAGTGCTAATATACTTCTTCAGTGCAGTTTTGCCACAAAATGTCAATGTATAAAAAATGTCGTATCTACAAAATGCAATAAATTGTAATAAAAAGATATATGCCTGTACTTCTGATAGGAATTTATTCCCTGTATTTTAAATCTATGGCTTTCTCTCCTCAGTTTTTATCTCTTTTTTTTATTCTAGTTCTTTTTGTTTTTGCCCCTCAAATTCCTTTATTTCAATTAAATAATTTTCTTTTGAGATTTTTAAAAAATAGCCTTTGGTTTTGGATGCTTTTGTCTTTTCCTTGGATTTCTTTCCTCAGTTCAGGCAATTTTCATGTGTGTATGTGGGTGTGTACATATCTGTTTTTGTGTTTTACAGCTTTATTAAAAAATAATCAGGGATGCCTGGGTGACTCAGTTGGTTAAGAATTGGACTCTTGATTTTAGATCAGGTCAGGATTTTGCAGTTCATGAGTTCAAGCCCCGCATTGGGTTCTGCACTGACAGCACAGAGGCTGCTTGGGACTCTCTCTCTCCCTCTATCTCTGCCCCTTCCATACTTGCATGCTCTTGCTCTAAGAAAGAAAGAAAGAAAGAAAGAAAGAAAGAAAGAAAGAAAGNGAGGCTGCTTGGGACTCTCTCTCTCCCTCTATCTCTGCCCCTTCCATACTTGCATGCTCTTGCTCTAAGAAAGAAAGAAAGAAAGAAAGAAAGAAAGAAAGAAAGAAAGAAAGAAAGAAAGAAAGGAAGGAAGGAAGGAAGGAAGGAAGGGAAGTAAAGAAAGAATCCATATACCACACAATGCAACAAGTTAAACTATATTGTTCAATAGTTTTTTTTAGATATTCACAGAATTTTGCAACCATCACCATAATGTAAATTTTGAACATTTTCATCACTCCCCAAACAAAAAGAAAAAAGAAAGAAACCTGTGCCCATTAGTAGTTACTTCCCATCCATCTCCCCAGCCTCACACAACCGTTAATTTGCTTTCTTTCTCTAAATACTTGCCTAGTCTGGGCATTTCATATAAGCGGAATCTATTAAAAAATATGTTCTCTTTTTTGTGACTGGTTTCTTTCATTCAGCATGTTTTTCAAGGTGAATTCAGGTTTCCTGTGGGGATTTTTTTAGCTTATTTGTGATCCTTCATATTATGAGTTGTTGACTCCCTGATTCATAGGGCCTTTCGTTTTTTTCATTACTTTATGTAATTTAGTTGATATGAGGGTCTTGTATCATAATTTTTCTCTGTTTCATAACTGTTTGTATGTATTTTCATCTATCTGACAGTTCTGACAGTCACTTTCTACTTTCATCTTTTAGTAGATCTGAAGGAAAGCAATTTGAGGTTTTTCTGTGTGTTTTAAAAATATCTTTTATATTTCTGAAACATTAATTAGAGTTAATTATATGTAGATTAGTCTGAATGGTTTGATTATCTTACTAAGATTCTTAGTTCCAGCCTACTATATTCTGATGGCACAGTGAAGTTTCTTTAGCTAATTGCTGCCTGCTTCCTGTGTGCATTGGGGACAGAAGAAATGTAGAGTTTATTCTAATGCTATGATTTCATTTTGTTTCTGAATATTCTATGTTTTTCACTGCATTTTTCCTTCTCTCCCTTTACCACCATGCTTGCAAATAATGCCTCATTTTCATGTGGCCGCTATCATCCCTCAAACTGATGCTTTCCCACTTCATTATCTATGACTCCACACATGGTCCAGTCCTTTCCTTTTTGGTGCCCTAATAACCATTGCTCTGTTCCACAGGTATTTGATATGTTTCGATTATTTTGTCATTCAGGATCAGACCTTCTCCTTCAAGGATGATTCTGTATGTGTTCTCCTTATTTAATGACTCTGTTGCTCAATCTGTTTCATCAATAACCCTTCTGTTTCTCTGAGAAAAGGTGTATAGAATAAGCTATGCTAATTTTGGATGTTTTTCCCTATATATGTGTAAATTGCAGTTTTTAGCAAACTGTATTTCCTAATTATGCTCCAGACACAGGTTACAGTTGGTTTGATTTATTCGAAGTTTGTGTGGGAAAACTTCACATTTAGGGTCCAGCCATTATCCTATCTAATTTTTTCTTAAAAATGGGTGAGTTCCCCTCATTTGTTTGGTTTTGCAAAACTATTAGATTTATTGTGGTAAACAAACTAAATGATCTTACAGACAGAATTTTTATATAATTGTATATGTCATTGCTATAGCATTTGACTGATTTTACTATCTATCTTATACAAAGACATTATAGATACAGGCTAAGTTTCTGACATATAGATTACTAGTACTCATCATCATATCTATTTTCCCTTTTCTTGCACAAAAGAGGCTTCCTGTTCAATATTTCTTTTAATTAGGTGGGATCCTGTGGGTATTTCTGGTCATGAAAATGTTGAGTGGAAGAAATGTGTTATTTTTAGACTAAGATAGAAAATAACTAGAGAGTTCTATTCTCTCTTCTGTCAGAACAATAACAACAAAGCTTCAGCTTGTGAGAGAAGAGCCACATGATGGACGTGGCTTGAATCATGGAATTTCCACATGGGAGACAGCTTTTGTTGAGAAACACCTGAAATCACACTGAACTTAGAATGAGTAAAAAATATATATATAGACTTTTGCTTTGTGTAGTCAGTTAGATTTTGGGGCTGATTTCTTCCTACAGTGTAAGCTTAGCCTATCCTGACATAGAAAATTTAGAGGTTGAAACAACCTCCTCAGAGCAAAAATAGGTTTCCAAGTTTCCATGTTTCACAGGAAAAAAATAGCCTTTCCACATAACTCAAAGAATCATTAAACTTGCAAAGTTCTTTAGTGGAAAAAATTAAAGGAAAGTCCTCATACATAATGCAATTAGGAAACTGAAAGCTTCTTACATCCTTTGGAAAGTCATATTTTTCTATACATAAGCTGTCAAGTAAAATGACATACTATTCAAAGTAGAAATTTTCTAGTTTATTTAATATCTTAAAAGAATGAACAACCAACATATTTATATATCAAGTTTGCTGAAAGGAAACAGATTGAAAATTGGACATTTGTAAGCCGTGCTTTTACAAGACCTTTGCAGACTTCCAAATTTGTAAAAATCACTAACATATATAAATCCCCTTGTGAAATACTATATTATTTTAATGATTATTTAAATTAAATTTCAAAACAGCAGAGTATGAAATAATATTTATTTTACTTCAACTAATTTAACTTGGCAGTAATTTAATTTTTCTGGTAAAATAAGCTATATTTTATAACTTAACACATTATTGTAGTGATATTCATTATGAAGTTAAACAGAATTGGCAAAGCTAAAACAGGAATGGTAAAAGGCCATAGTTGCTGCTGTATTTTACGTGCGTGTGTTGACTACAAACACATGAACATAATTTAGAAACAGATTTTCTTTCGTTATTGACTGGTGCAATTCTAACTGAAATTTATTCTGCCAATGGCTCATCACTTTGTGTTTTCTGCCTTGGTAGGGAACACTTTCTCAGTTACGTATTCAACTGATGTCTCCTTTTCTATTAACTTCACATTATGCAAATTAATATGCTTCCAAAAATTCTTGAACCAATCTTTGCTCATAGAACTAGTTGCTTCATATGCTCGACTGGGACCTTCAGCACCTGTGGTTACGTGGAAGCATTTTTTTTAGACGCTTCTGACTTCTTCCCAAATTATATTTGCATCTAGAATTACATGTTTCCTGTGCACATCTTCATATTACACACTAATTATCTTTTTAACTGTCATAAATTATTATCTTTTAAGCTGTGAACTCTGTATAGCCTGGAACATTTTATAAAATAATTTATATCTATTTCTAGACAGAGTTATGTGAGATAACTATGTAGAGTTATCTGAGTCACAACCACACTTATCAAAATCCATATTCTATATTTTATATATCTATCTTAGAGTTAAGGAGTTTTGCTTTCATAGTTTAATTTTCTTGCAAGTTTTAATATCTTGCAAGAAGCACTATATTGCTGTTCTAGGTGATTTTTTAAAATGCATGTTATTATTTATTGTATTTTAACTTTTAACTCAGTGTACTAGATATGGACTGAATAGCTGAAATGAGCAAAGCTCTACTTAAACATAGATATTGTTCAGCTTTACTCAGTAGTTAAGTGAAACAATCCTATAATAGAAACTCCACAAAAATTACAATATCACATAAACGCACATACGTGCATAAACCCATACACATCATAGAGTTCTTTAGTCTCTGGTCAATACTTGCTTTCAATTTCCCTGAATACCAAGAATCTATTTAACATATATATTTTTCATACCAGTTGTGTAGATTTCAAACTATTCTCATATCTCCAGAAGGGATGGATAAGCAGGTAGGCATTTGTTTCTGATTCCTAAATCCATGTCACACCAATGAAAGCTGGTTTATTTTACCTATTTTGTATATTTGTTTTACATAAAGAAAGGGATACACAAAATTACTTAAAAATGAAATGTATTTTACTGAAACAGCAAAGGTGCTACCAATTTTTTGTTCATTTGGATTCTATATTAGCAAATATTGATTTAAAAAGTAGACTATCCAACCCCTAAATTTGATCATCAAATGATCAAATGATAAAGAGCTAATATAGAACATACTATAAACTGTTCTTTCACAGTCCGATGTTTTCAAACACATATAATTAGGCTACTTTTCTCTGGCTCATATCAGTAAAAAACATCCAAAGAGTCAAATCAAATCCTCCTGATGAGGCTTCTAAATTTTCCTTCTTGTGCAGGGTGGTTAGTGAACTACACACCCTGCAATCTGAAATTTTTCTTCAGAATTTAATATGCTAACAATCCCAGTCACCATGCAACATAATCAAAACATTTATAAAAATGTGTAAGTATATAAATGAATGGGTTTTGTCATTCACATGAAGACTTATCCCTAAGATTAGGTGTCACATTTTTACCAATATGTTATTCAGTCAAATATAGGATACAAATTTATTTCTTGCCAAAGCCACTAAACGTGTATCAGAATGATCTCAGAAACTTTATAAATATTTAGTTTTCCTGATTTTTTCTTATGTTTTTTATCCATCAGTTTGGGAATTGTTTTGCAATATTTTATAAGTTTCCCCAAATGATTAGTTTGAGTACCAANACACTTAGGCTCTTTCCAAGTTTTAGCTATTGTGGAGAGTGCTGCTATGAACATACTCCAATCAAAATTCTAACCATTTGAATGCAATACCAGGAATCAGAAGAAACAGAATCAGTATAATCAGGCATTTCGAGTTTTGTTATTATGTGTATATCTTAGATCCTCTTTTTTGCCCCCTTGGGCCACCTGCTTGAGAGTTTTGAGAGTTTGGCTATTTGATCCTCCCATACTAAGTTAAGAGGTTTGGGTATGGCCCAGAATTTTCATATAAAACAAGTTCCCTAAGTGAATTGAATGAAGTCTTTCAATAATTACCTTCTACCCATTTATTTATTAAATAAATATTTTTTTATTATTCCTAGTATTTCCCTTGATTTCTCAAGGCAGATAATTTCCATTATCCTGTATCATACCTTACACTTGACTACATTTCCTCACCCAATAATAAGATGGGAGACATGCCACAAAAATAAATCTGAAGACTAAATTTTTAAAAATTTTGTAATGTTTATTTATTTTTGAGAGAGAGAGAGAGAGAGCAAGCAGAAGAGAGCAGAGAGAGAAGGAGACACATAATCTGAAGCAGTATCCAGGCTCTGAGCTGTCAGCACAGAGCCTGACATGGAGCTTGAACTCATGAACCATGAGATCATGACCTGAGCCTAACTCAGATGCTTAATCGACAGAACCACCCAGGTGCCCCCAGGGCTACATAAATTTAAAGGGTATATACTTTCTCAGATTTACAAAGTCTCTTTCTTCCAGTAAAGAAAGAAAATGAGAAGGGAAATAAACACATAAACCATCTTTTTGACATATTTAGTCCTCTTCATAACCCAATCTTTATTAACAATGATTTGCATTTGAGAATACAGATTTCCCAAGAGCATAGGTAATTTGGCCCAGTTCACGAAGCCAATAAATGGCATAAGTAGGATAATTATTGATACCTTTTTGATGCCAAGTCCCATGACCTATTTAACACTTTGCTGCAAAACAGAATGGTAACAATAGCAGAAGAACAGAAACTTCTTGTGTGACGCTAGACTAGATTCATTATTTGATCATTCTCTTGCAAAGACTGTGCTGCAAATATATGGAATTTTGTTTAATGCCAACATTAAAACCTGAAGCTATTAATATATCTCCATTTTTATATCCCATATTCTAAATTTTCTTATTATTGAAGTATGTTTCCAATTACCTAATATTGAATAAGAATTCAAATTTCCAATATTGAAATAAGAATTTTAATATTTCAGGAAAAGACAGGTTAATGATATTTCAGGACAATTTTGAAAGATGAATTAGAAGGGAAAGAGTGATACAAAACCTGTGAAAGATGTTCCCAGAACATTTGTGGAATAATAAGAAACCTACCAACTTTAATCTTAAGTATGTAAGATCCCTCTCATGCTCATCCTCCATCAGATAAGCACATAAAATGTAACATAATTCAAATTTTCCAACTTATATAATGCTTATGATACAAACAACTTGGTATAAACCTTGGATTTCCCTGATAAAGTATCTATTGATATGATGTTTAATACTAAATTTCAACTAGAACCTAGTATTGAGTGCTCTGTTTGAGGGCGTTATTTAAACCACCTATAAAGACACATTTAAGAGGATTTAAATTTTATTTTTGTATTCCTTAAGGTAATGGTTCTATATCAGAAATATTGATATTGTGTAAGCCTGTGTAAGTCTGTTCAGACCAATACCTTCCATTTACTTGTAATCCACATTAGTTCGATGAATGTAACCTATGTGGTCTTGTGGCAGCAATCAGACTTTGAAGCCCATGAACATTTGCCTTACATTATCCTGCTCTGAATCATCTGAAGCTCATTTATTTTCCTTTTTCATCATCTATTCTATTTTCCTTACCTCGTTTTGCTTTTCATATTTCTGTCGATTTTCTTAAAGAATTATGCTTAAGCAGAAGGGTATGCTTCATTGACAACACATAGAAATTTCTATCAACAGACATAAAATGTACACTAGCCCTTGTCAGTTCTCATCACATTGATACTGTCAAGTACAGTGCAGTTACAATAGTGTATTTTAGAGCACCTCACTTCTAAATCCTGACAGTGGTGTGAATATTGGTCTATGGAAGAAGTCTGTAATAGAAACATTTTGGCATATGAAGGGGAAATGTTTAAAATTAAAGTTAATGGTGACTTTAATGAAAGAAACTCCCTGATGTATACACTTTAACCATATAAATTCAATTTAGATTAACTGTAAAGGCTTAAAATATTTTCATTTTAGATTAAGTGTTCTGGATTCTCTGTGTTTACCGCTGTATCTATGCCCTGTTTCTAAACTAGCTGAATTAAATCTAGTTATTGTAATCATCTTTATACTATATTCTATCGCTATAGTCAAATAAATGCTCAGTAAGCACTCAAAAGAGAATTATATAGGATGTTGAGAAAATAATGGCTATTATTTTGCACTTAATGGATTGTTTTAAAAAGATTATTTTGTGTTAATGTTTAGCTCTTTATATACAATTTAAAGTAATATTCTTTTAAACTAACCATTGAATATAAATACAATTCATTTTTACATAACATAAAGTATGGAAATATATATATTTTTAAATTGGAGACAGTTATTTACTTTTAGAGAAATAAGGAGCCTTTGGCTCTATTTCAGATTATATCACTCTCCAGTTGGGATTTTGGATAAGCCTCCATATCCTACTTTCTTCTAAATTCTATAGCAACAAAATGAGGTATGTAAACTCTTTTTTTAGAAAGAGTCTATAATTTAAGTTATAAGCAGTTAAAAAAAAACATACAGTATGAAAAATCTCCCTGAATTGGTAATTTTGTTCAGCTCTCTTTTCTTTTTCTGTTTCATTTTAATTTTTGTTCACATAGTCTGGCACTGTTTCCGATTTTTCATCTAAAGCATGTCCATTATTGGCATATATTTGGTATAAATAGTGTGAGAGAAAGTATAACAGAAGGAAATGCACATAAGAGACAAAATTTTCTATGCCTATTATGTTTCCCCTCTTACACCTGGAATATGAGCATTGGCTTTTCCATGAGATGAAAATGAGTAAAGTATTTAAGACCACAGTAAATATATTGTGTAACTTGATTACAATCTCATAGTACAGATGTCTAATATACATATTCTCTCTGCTTTTGCTTATAATACCCAATAGAGCTGTGCTCCTTTCAAAGACTCTAGAGATGAATGTGATCTCAAGCTCATTCAGTTGGCACTATTCATTTTCTTTCACTTGTAAGATTAAGGAAACTCTTTCCTTGCTAAGGATCATGGAAAGGCTAGTCTTTGCCCCTAGAGGTTACCCCATTTCTTCCCATGTTTCCATTATCTCCCTCTTTTTTCAACAATGGCAGGTGGTGTCTTTCTCATGCTTCATATATCTCCCCTTAAATTTCATCCTTCTGATTCCCAAAATGAAAAAGAAGCCATTGCCTTATTAAATTTTTCTTACCAATATTTAGTAATTTTCAGTGTACACTACTTGCACCCATTTTGTTATTCTTTTTGTATTTCTTACTTAACCATTTCCCCACAAAAATTTATAAATTCAACACATTCTGTTGTTTTAAACCACCAGGTTTGTGGTGATTTTTTTATAGATGTCTTAGGAAATTAATTAATTAACTAATTAATTAATTCATTATGTATAAGAAATTCTAGAGTGGGCAAAACTAATCTGTAGTCATAGTAGCAAATATTGCCTGAATCAGGGACTACAGAAGTTTTGCCTAAATGACATATAGGGACTTTTTGGGATGATAGAGAATGTTTTATATGTGTGTGTGTGTGTGTACATATATATGTATATACATGTATGTATATGTATGTATGTATATATGTATATGTATGTTTGCATATATGTATATATGCATATATATAATATGTCATAACTCATGAAACTACACAATTAAAATAATGTTGATTGTACTTCAATAAGTTGGAAATATGTTTCCTGACTTCATTGTTTGCTTAATCTTATAGACAAATCATCACATTGCCTGTGGCAATGTGGGTAGGACCAAATGGTCAAGTCCTATGACTTGAGTCCTATGGTCTCACTCTATTTATGCTTGGATTTATTCTATATCTTAAAGAGATTGACAACCTGGGAAGCACTGCAATAGCAACCACTGGTCTCAGATGTGTTCTTTATTAGTTCCCTAGTGGGTCACTACCTTTATTTTGCCTTATCAGTGTTGAAATACGATTACAAATTACCCTAGGTTCTGCACATATGAAAAGTCACAAACAATAATGAAACCATTTTCTTTGTTTTGAGTAACAGAAGATGGTCAGTCAGAGCAAGGCAGTGAAGCAGTAACCATGATCAGCTTGTGCTGTTTTTATTGAATAATAATCTCTGAGCACAGCTGAGAAATCAACTTACTACTCTAATAATTCTGCAAGAGAGACTGAACAATTGATGGTGTTAGTAATTTAAGGAATGTTTATTACTTTCTGAGTGGCCAAAATGTCAGGATATTTGTTTATCTGTAAATCAGTGTTGACATATGGGAAGGAACTCTTACACTGGATTGCAGAGGATATAAAAACAGCACAAAGACATAGATAGAAATTGTAAGAAGTTGTCAGCATGAAGAGGAGTTTAGAGCAGGCAACAAGGAAATACTAATTAGCAAACAGGCCTCTTATTTAAGCTTCTCTCCCTATGACCACTTCCTTTACCTATCTTGATTCTTTTACTTTTATGTAAATCCAAAATTATGTTTTGACATGACCAGAAAAATATTCACCCATACACATGATTTTATAAGGCAAAACAACTATGTCATTGACTAAAACTATAAGAGGTAAGGTGCTGGAGGCCGAGCGGGCTCCAGNTGGGGAAGGGACTGCCATACATCACCAATTAGGAGAAGGTGTAAGTATTAACTTAAGTTCTGCCCTTATGTGTACCTTAACTCTAAGTTAGGCTCTTTGTCTTGGGGCCAGGCTTAGTTGTAATTCTTGTGTTCTTAACCCCCTTTATTATCTAAGTCTTGGATCTGCAAGGCCCATAGGAAGAGCCTTTTGACAATCATCCATAGAGCTTTCATCTAAAATCTCTCTTGTAAAGGCAGGAATATGCTTTTCCTTATGAGGTATCTGTGTTCAGAATATTGGTCTGATATGGAATATTGTGAGGCCTGGTCCATACGAGCACAACATCAGCCAGTAGTAGCAGGAGATACCAGTTTTCATTTCTCAGGGCAGGAACTGTGCAAACACTGCCATTTCCTTGCTGTGACTGCCATCCAGAGAGGCCGGTGCGGCTCCCGGCAGTAAGGAAGCCCTATAGTTTGTCTCAAAGAAGTTGAGAACTGCTATCATAAATAACTTTTGCAAATGATAACATGAAGAACTTTGTCCTAAACCTTAGATCTAGAGCTTAGGCTTGGGCATCTGGTTGTTTTCAGAAGCATTTTAACTTTTTGGCCTCAATATGTGTTTTCTTCTTATTTTACAATGCACATATATAATATTTCCAAAATGGGTACGAGATTAGATATAGAGTATGATGGAGAAGCTGACCAATTGGCTGGCAGCTTTATTTTAGTAAATGATATGTGCTATCATATATCATTTCCCAAAGTAACTGATACATGATAAAAATATACAAGTGACTAGGTGCTATCTTAGTGAAGAGGCTGAGGCAAGTGGATCCTAACAGAGGGAACTGCATATTCATATGTCAAGTGAAAACATATAATAAAGGAGTATGGTACTTTGAAGGAACAAAACACATTACTAAAGAGAGCTTAGGATGAAGACTTCTTGAAAGATGTAGTTAGATACAAGAAGAGCAAGCAAAGAAATCAAAGGAAAGGATTATGCTTTGACTTTTCCTAAGAGCAGTGGAGGGGTTTTAGGTTTTCATGAAGGGACTGAAATGTTCAAAAGGTCATCCTGTGCTGGAGAAATTGAGGATTTTCCAAATTTGGAGCGCAGGGTAGTATCGTCCTCACACCTAGCATTACTGAGTACAGGAAGTAGTGGTGGTAGATTGAGGGAGATCAAAGCTCCCCCAATTGTCAGAGGTTATATGTATCAGTGTGAGGCCAAATTCCTGAAGCACTAGCTGTAGTTTGTAAGGCCAGAGGCTTTTAAAAACTATAAACATTGGGAACAAAATGTTGATGACTCATTTTCATATACTATAAACCTTTCTTTTCTTTCAGAAAAAGACACTCACTCACTTGATATGGAATTTTACTCTCATTCCTACATGGATGAACCTGCAACCAAAACTAGTCAGAGTATCTATAATAATTAGCTCACATGTAGACACGAATTAAGCAGAAGCACAGTTATTTGAGGCATTTAAGATAGATATTGAGGGAGGAGGTTAGCTTTTATTATTCCTTAATTGTCAGCTAAAACAGCATTGTAAGTCTACGAGTTTTATTAGTGATTTTTGTCATAATACAGAGAGAAGTTAACTGATTTTATTCAAGCTAGTTGGAGATTTAACATTTTCCTTTATAACTGCAAATATCTTGATATGTGTATTAATGAAAAAAGAAATTTACTTTGTATTAGAATATAATACCATTTTAATAGATTATAAATATACCTAAGAATTTCATATAAATATATGTATGGATGGCATTACATGATAATTTCTAATTTACAACAGAGCTTATTGGAGGCAAAATAATTAAAATCAGAAAGCCAATATATATGGAGTATGTGTCATATAGAATGTATATATGTATATAGAAATGAGATGAGCAAACACATTTTAATAATTTAAGGTCATGTCCTAATGTTATATACAAATATTTAAAGCATGTACAAAATCCATAAAATGTATTGTTGTGTTTCACAGCCTTCATATCGATGTCCTATTTTAACATTACATCAAAAATACTTTGTACTAAAGCAGAACAACCTTTCAAGTGTGATATTTGCATTCTTTATAGGATTAGTGCAGGAGCCTTAGGATTTTCTGAGTCTTTTGTAAAGATTGCTTTGAAGGCCAAAGTGCATATCACTGTACTCCAGGTGACATATCTTGTTCTCACTCATGAATTAAATATCATATGCCAACTTTGTAATGATGAATGCAGTGAATATATCTGGACAGTTCTTTAATTGTTTGGTCAGAAGAAATAGATTGGAAAATGTATATTACAGTATCAACATTATATAATGTTTTCTATTTCCCAAAATAGTAAAATAAGGAATATCATCTTCAATGCACTGACTAACATCTAACATGGTATTCTACCTGCATAATTTATTAAAAGTAATGAATACTATTTGGATGTTAACAGATGTATTAAAACAGTGACAATGGCAGTCTATAAAAATGTTTACCACTCTTACTCAAGTCTGTATAGAGCTAGTGACAGTTTTAGATATAGGAAACACAAAAGAAATATTAAGTATACTTTTTTACTTTTAGATAATTTAATTATACTTATAGGTAATTACTAATAAGACTATTACACAGAAATATAACATTGTTTGAAATTCAGTGTTTTTGTTTTGTTTTGAAGTCTCCATGGAATTAATTCAGTGGTTATGAGCATATTATACACCTACAATTCAGATAAATGGAGTCCAATTACTCACAAATCACTAGGGAAACACCAAATGTCTTTTTTGTTTCTTTGTTTAGAACCTTAGGATTACAGGGACTCAGACCATATCAAGGATATACATTTGCTTACTATCCAGGCATCAGGCAATAGGCACACAAACCTTGGTCTCCACTGTGGACCCTGCAGTGGTCCATGAACTGGCTCCAGTACATCTCCACCTCTGGGACCCCCTGGAGAACACAAGATTTGACAATTAGCTATGGATGAGGGCATCTTTGTGGAAGTCCAGTAGTCCAGTAGAATAGTTCCAGCACACTATTAAAAGAAGAAAAATTTGAGTATGGATGAATTAGAGAAGGTAGGAGGAGTGGTTTGACTTTACCTGTATGACACTTTGCCCAAGATGGCACAGATTCTTGTTAAAAGAGACCATTTTGGTCCATGATTTCTCACTGGGTGTGACTAAGCATCCAGATTCCCAACTGTGAAGACTGCTACCAAAAAGGCAAATATCTTTCACATCCACAGAGAGTACTGAGTCCTGAGCTGCATGACTAGGGGAAGGGAAGATACTGGGGGAGTGGCTGATAAGATGCTGGGAGCCGCAATGGCCTCGCTGGATGACAGTCACAGCGAGGAAATGGTAGAGTTTGCACAGCTCCTGCCATGAGAAACGAAAACTGGTATCTCCTTCTGCTACTACTGGCTCATGTTGGAAATGAGGCTGCTGGTATTGACCAGGCCTCACAATATTCCAGATCAGACCAATATTCCCCACATAGATTCCTCATAAGGAAAGAAATGTCCCTTCTTTTTCCAAAGAGATTTCAGATGAAAACATTGTGGATGATTGTTAAAAGGCTCTTCCTAAGGGCCATGAACATCCAAGACTTACATAATAAAGGGGGCCAAGAACATAGAGTTACAACTGAGTCTGGCCCTGAGACAAAGAGCCTAATTTAGAGTTAAGGGCAGATATTCACCCCCACCCATTTGTTTCTGCTTGGAGCATTTTCTGGCCTTGAATATGCTGATTACTTCCTGTGAAGGAACCTGTTGAGGAACTACTTTTGTCATTATTGGAGCAAAAGTGTTTCCTAGAAGACCTGTTTTTCTTGATACTTCCACCTTAAACAAGCTATTGACCCCTGCCCACAAAGAAGTAACTTCACCCTTTTTATGCTAAAAACTTTGTCTGGTATGCTAAAGATACCTTCTTCCCCATAGGATAAGCATCTCAATCACTATTGATAAAGGTTGTGCAGGAGTCTTCTACAAATCTATGTTCCAGGAAATTCTTACATATCAAAGAAGTTTGTTATCAGAAATCATTGTGTAAGGCAAATGCCACTTCTGTGCCTTCCCCCAAACACTTATAAAATAAAGTTGAGCCCCAGTCAGAGCGGAGATGCCTGCCTGGTGACCAGAAACGATCTCGGGTCTCTCTCACCCTCTCTCTTGCTGACACCGTCCATCCCTCAGGGACCCCTGGACCTGCCAGAGTCGGCCTCCGACAATAAGAGTCTAAGAGAACATTAAAGGGATGTGGGCTTTGATCCCACTAACTGCAGTGTGGATTCCATCAGAGCTGTCCACCAACTGCAGGGTATGCCTCACCTGTGGAGGCTTATGGGCACCAGTAATGTTGTGTGTACCTCACTCCCGCCCCCCCCCACACACCCAACAGTTCACTATGCACACTCCATTGACTGTGCAAAAACGAACTTTTGCATTGCCTAGTGAGCTTGGGCAGGAAAGCAGTCTGAAGATGCGGCAGAGCGGCTCCAGCTTGGGTCCAGGGGTCCCTGAAGGATGGACGGTGTTGGCAAGGGAGGGATGAGAAGCCACGAGAATCTTTCTGGTCACCAGGCAGGCATCTCTGCTCTGACTGGGTCTCCACTTAATTTTATAATTAAGTGTTTGGGGGATGGCACAGAAGTGGCATTTGCCTTAGACAATGATTTCTGATGACAAACTTCTCTGATATGTAAGAATTTCCCAGAACATAGATTTGCAGAAGATTTATGCATAACCTTTATCAATAGTGATTGAGGTAGGTGATTTAGATGCTTATCCTATGGGGAAGAAGGTATCTTTAGCATATCAGGCAATGTTTTTAGCATAAAGGGGTGAAGTTACTTCTCTGTGAGCAGGGGTCAAACAGGTCTTTCAGGAGACACCTCTGCTCCCATAATCATAAAAGAAGAAGTTCCTGAACAGGTTCCTTCACAGGGAGAAATCAGCAGCGTATTCAAGGCCGGAATAAGTCACTCCAAACACTTGATAATAAATGCCTTGGGGGGAGGGGCGGTGGCCAGTTGTCCTAGCAGAAACAATTGGGTGGGGGTGGATTTCTGCCCTTAACTCTAAATTAGGCTCTATGTCTCAGGGCCAGGCTCAAGCCCCCTTTATTATGTAAGTCTTGGATGTGCAAGGACCTTAGAAAGAGCCTTTTAACAATCATCCACAATGTTTTCATCTGAAATCTCTTTGGAAAAGGCAGGGATATGCTTTTCCTTATGAGGAATCTGTGTGGGGAATATCAGTCTGATCTGGAATATTGTGAGGCCTGGTCAATACCAGCAGCTCATTTCCACCATGAGCCAGTAGTAGCAGAAGGAGATACCAGTTTTCGTTTCTCATGGCAGGAGCTGTGCAAACTCTACCATTTCCTCGCTGTGACTGTCATCCAGCAAGGTCAGTGTGGCTCCCAGCATGAAGAGAAGTATCCAGGAAGAGACCACAAATCTCAGCTTTAGCATCACCATTGGGAAAGCAAATGGGAGGCTGTAAGCAATCCTCCTGGCATGTAGCAGGATTGAGAGAAGGCAAGTACGTTTACAAATTTCGCCACAACAGGTAGAACAGGTATATCCGTGGAAGATTTGAAAAAGCGTCAGAATCTCCAGCAGGGCAACCTACAGTATTTCTCTACTGAAGAAATGAAAGGCTAGAGCGACTGACAGCTACTTCAAATATGAAGATAAGCAAGGGCAAGACTTTAAGAAACATGAAAATCAAGGAAACGTGACAACAACAAAGAATCACACAAATCTTCCAGTAACCAATCCACCAAACACGAAGAGCTGTGATTTACCCAATAATGAATTCAAAATAGGTCTTTGTTTTCTGGTGATAAGAACTTTTAGGAGCCACTTTCTCACTAATTTTCAATATACAATACAATACTATTAACAGTAGTCACCATGCTGTATGTTTGTCGTATCCTAGGAGTTATTTATTTTATATCTGGAAGCTTGTTCTGTTTCTTTTGCATACTTGCCCTGCCAGGGTCCTACATGAGCCTGGAGGGGCTAGATACCATATCAAGGGCAGAGTCCCTGCTTAGGCCACCACACCACCCCAGAGGGAGCAAGTGCCCCCAAGGAAGACAGTGCCTCCTCTTTTTGGTGGTGACCCCAACCAGCAAGCAAGTGCAGGGGTGTTGGAGGGCAGAGAGGGTGCCTGGCTGAAATGCGGGGACTTCCTGCCACCTCCTCCCCATCCTGAGCCCTACCCCACAAGCCCACCAACCCCAGGGGTGAAGGTGCCGAGTTAGTGCCCCTCAAGGAGTGAGCTCCAGCTCCAGTAGAGGGGCAGGAGTCCCCTGCTGGTCCAGGGGGAGCAGCAAGCTGGCTTCAGACAAAGAGCCAGTGGAGCTAGAGTGGCAAGGACCTGGAGTCCCTTCCCCCACCCGCAAGGAAAGCGCAAGTACCACTACACTACACATAAGGCAAGAAGTTAGCTGGAAATCCTTGCATCTCAATGCACACCTGAAAACACACAGGTGAGGCCCTGCACCGGCCTCTGGCAGGACTGCAAGTTCTTTTGCGCTCAGGGTCTCTGCCAAGGGCACCACCTTCAAGAAACACTGCAGGACAGTGAGCACCTGAGGAAACCTGCCCTGCCTCCCACCAGCTGCCACCTCCACATGCTGTGACAGCTCCGCTGGCCCGTGGACCTTGGCCCAGCCTCTCGGGAGCCCCATGGCGTCTGCCATGCTTCCTGCAGGCTACAGACGTCAGGACCCTCCTCCCTTACTACATCCTAAGGAAGGGGCTCTCATCTCCTTTCGTGATTCCATGTCTTTTACTTTTGTAAAAAGAGAGAGAACGTTATGAAGTCAATAACAACAGCAAAATTCCCTTCACCTCAGGTATTGAGGAGCCTGAAATTAAGTCCTCCATTAAGAGCAACCTCGGGCTGCATGTAGCCCCAGTTCCAGGAAAAGCTTCAGCTGAAGCCATCCTCAGACCACCCTTGGATCAGCCAATCAAAAGAAATGTGTCACATTCCTGTGGTCTGAGTCAGGGCTGGGAACTGCAGGTAGTTACTTTGTACAAACTAGCCAATCACTCACCGCTTGCCTAAACCCCATGTAGGCCCTTTGAGCTCACCTCATAATTGGTCATTTTCAAAGGATTCTCAAAAGTCATGATTGGGTCCCCCCAAAAGTAACGGATGCCCCACAGATACTGAATGGTCAAAACTGTTACCATTTGTGCTGTACAATTATGATTGGTGCTTCTGTGATGATGCTGTATGTACAACGTGTGCACTGTAACAGCCCCGTCCCTTACCCCATAAAAACCCTGCTCGCTATTGTTCAGGGCTTCTCCCTGCTGCTGCTGTGCTGGTTGATGGGTGAGCCCCTGCTCGAGCTTGTAATAAAGACCCTTATGTACTTGCATTGGTGTCGGCTCCTTGGAGGTCTCAGGGGACTCGCGATTTGGGCACAACAGAAGCTTACCTGCAATCCCTGGTTAGGCAAACCATTGCGCCTTTTGATGTCCAACGAAGCAGGCTGAGGCCACACCCACCTGGTGCTCTGCCCTCACAGAGATGCCCTGTACTCTGTGTCCCTGAAGAAGGCATATGGAGACCTTTCAGTATTATACCAGTGGTCTAATACCACATGGGTTTTCCACCCTCATATCAGCATCAAGTCTGAAGCCGCATCCTCAAGCCAAGAGCAAAGCCCTGCACCTTCCCCCCAAGCTGTATTTCTCTATCACCTCCACCTCCAAATTTACTTATCACTTGAGATATCTAGAGTCATTCCTTCACAAAGGAAGGGAAGGTGTACTTTCCTAAAGATCAATTTGCACAATGCCAAAAAAAGGGCCAGTTTTCAATAATACGGTGCCCAACAAATGTGATTTGTAAACATAATAGGTTAAAGATGGAAGATTGTGCCTGGATCTCTGTCTCCTATGCTAAATGGTGTGTGTGGGGGAGGGTGGGTGGGGTGGGGGTA